>NW_020229976.1:0-42855 GCF_003227715.2 Harpegnathos saltator
TAAAACTTTAACCTTCGATATCTCCTAAACGGTTAGAGATACAGGCTTCGGACTGGTACCAAATTAAAGCCCTTTCAAAACCCTACATTTTGGACTACATGGACGACTCTCTACTCCCAGTAGAAGCGGAGATATCGACGGATGAAGGCTGGATATCGATGGAGAAAGGCTGGAAAACTTTAACCTTCGATATCTCCTAAACGGTTAGAGATACAGGCTTCGGACTGGTACCAAATTAAAGCCCTTTCCAAAACCCTACATTTTGGACTACATGGACGACTCTCTACTCCCAGTGGAAGCGGAGATATCGACGGAGAAAGGTTGGAAAACTTTAACCTTCGATATCTCCTAAACGGTTAGAGATACAGGCTTCGGACTGGTACCAAATTAAAGCCCTTTCAAAACCCTACATTTTGGACTACATGGACGACTCTCTACTCCCAGTGGAAGCGGAGATATCGACGGAGAAATGGTTAGGAAATCTTTAACCTTCGATATCTCCTAAACGGTTAGAGATACAGGCTTCGGACTGGTACCAAATTAAAGCCCTTTCAAAACCCTACATTTTGGACTACATGGACGACTCTCTACTCCCAGTAGAAGCGGAGATATCGACGAGAATGAATATCGATGAGAAAGCTGAAAACTTTAACCTTCGATATCTCCTAAACGGTTAGAGTTACAGGCATTGGACTGGTACCAAATTAAAGCCCTTTCAAAACCCTACATTTTGGACTAATGGACGACTCTCTACTCCCAGTGGAAGCGGAGATATCGCCGGATGAAGGCTGGATATCGATAGAGAAAGGCTGGAAAACTTTAACCTTCGATATCTCCTAAACGGTTAGAGATACAGGCTTCGGACTGGTACCAAATTAAAGCCCTTTCAAAACCCTACATTTTGGACTACATGGACGACTTTCTACTCCCAGTGGAAGCGGAGATATCGACGGATGAAAGCTGGATATCGATGGAGAAAGGCTGTAAAACTTTAACCTTCGATATCTCCTAAACGGTTAGAGATACAGGCTTCGGACTGGTACCAATTAAAGCCCTTTCAAAACCCTACATTTTGGACTACATGGACGACTCTCTACTCCCAGTAGAAGCGGAGATATCGACGGATGAAGGCTGATATCGATGAGAAAGCTAAAACTTTAACCTTCGATATCTCCTAAACGGTTAGAGATACAGGCTTCGGACTGGTACCAAATTAAAGCCCTTTCAAAACCCTACATTTTGGACTACATGGACGACTCTCTACTCCCAGTGAAGCGGAGATATCGACGCAAGAAAGTGTGGAAAACTTTAACCTTCGATATCTCCTAAACGGTTAGAGATACAGGCTTCGGACTGGTACCAAATTAAAGCCCTTTCAAAACCCTACATTTTGGACTACATGGACGACTCTCTACTCCCAGTGAAGCGGAGATATCGACGGAGAAGTGATATCGAAGAAAGGTTGGAAAACTTTAACCTTCGATATCTCCTAAACGGTTAGAGATACAGGCTTCGGACTGGTACCAAATTAAAGCCTTTCAAAACCCTACATTTTGGACTACATGGACGACTCTCTACTCCCAGTAGAAGCGGAGATATCGACGGATGAAGCTGGATATCGATGAGAAGGCTGAAAACTTTAACCTTCGATATCTCCTAACGGTTAGAGATACAGGCTTCGGACTGGTACCAAATTAAAGCCCTTTCAAAACCCTACATTTTGGACTACATGGACGACTCTCTACTCCCAGTGGAAGCGGAGATATCGACGGAGAAAGGTTGGAAAACTTTAACCTTCGATATCTCCTAAACGGTTAGAGATACAGGCTTCGGACTGGTACCAAATTAAAGCCCTTTCAAAACCCTACATTTTGGACTACATGGACGACTCTCTACTCCCAGTAGAAGCGGAGATATCGACGGATGAAGGCTGGATATCGATGAGAAAGGCTGGAAACTTTAACCTTCGATATCTCCTAAACGGTTAGAGATACAGGCTTCGGACTGGTACCAAATTAAAGCCCTTTCAAAACCCTACATTTTGGACTACATGGACGACTCTCTACTCCCAGTGAAGCGGAGATATCGACGGATGAAGGTGGATATCGATGAGAAAGGCTGAAAACTTTAACCTTCGATATCTCCTAAACGGTTAGAGATACAGGCTTCGGACTGGTACCAAATTAAAGCCCTTTCAAAACCCTACATTTTGGACTACATGGACGACTCTCTACTCCCAGTGGAAGCGGAGATATCGACGGATGAAGCTGGATATCGATGAGAAGGCTGAAACTTTAACCTTCGATATCTCCTAAACGGTTAGAGATACAGGCTTCGGACTGGTACCAAATTAAAGCCCTTTCAAAACCCTACATTTTGGACTACATGGACGACTCTCTACTCCCAGTAGAAGCGGAGATATCGACGGATGAAGGCTGGATATCGATGGAGAAAGGCTGGAAAACTTTAACCTTCGATATCTCCTAAACGGTTAGAGATACAGGCTTCGGACTGGTACCAAATTAAAGCCCTTTCAAAACCCTACATTTTGGACTACATGGACGACTCTCTACTCCCAGTAGAAGCGGAGATATCGACGGATGAAGGATGGATATCGATAGAGAAAGGCTTTAAAACTTTAACCTTCGATATCTCCTAAACGGTTAGAGATACAGGCTTCGGACTGGTACCAAATTAAAGCCCTTTCAAAACCCTACATTTTGGACTACATGGACGATTCTCTACTCCCAGTAGAAGCGGAGATATCGACGGATGAAGGCTGGATATCGATAGAGAAAGGCTGGAAAACTTTAACCTTCGATATCTCCTAAACGGTTAGAGATACAGGCTTCGGACTGGTACCAAATTAAAGCCCTTCAAAACCCTACATTTTGGACTACATGGACGACTCTCTACTCCCAGTAGAAGCGGAGATATCGACTGATGAAGGCCGGATATCGATGGAGAAAGCTGTAAAACTTTAACCTTCGATATCTCCTAAACGGTTAGAGATACAGGCTTCGGACTGGTACCAAATTAAAGCCCTTTCAAAACCCTACATTTTGGACTACATGGACGACTCTCTACTCCCAGTGGAAGCGGAGATATCGACGGAGAAAGGTTGGAAAACTTTAACCTTCGATATCTCCTAAACGGTTAGAGATACAGGCTTCGGACTGGTACCAAATTAAAGCCCTTTCAAAACCCTACATTTTGGACTACATGGACGACTCTCTACTCCCAGTGGAAGCGGAGATATCGACGGAGAAAGGTTTGGAAAACTTTAACCTTCGATATCTCCTAAACGGTTAGAGATACAGGCTTCGGACTGGTACCAAATTAAAGCCCTTTCAAAACCCTACATTTTGGACTACATGGACGACTCTCTACTCCCAGTAGAAGCGGAGATATCGACGGATGAAGCTGGATATCGATGAGAAGGCTGAAAACTTTAACCTTCGATATCTCCTAAACGGTTAGAGATACAGGCTTCGGACTGGTACCAAATTAAAGCCCTTTCAAAACCCTACATTTTGGACTACATGGACGACTCTCTACTCCCAGTAGAAGCGGAGATATCGACGGATGAAGCTGGATATCGATGAGAAAGGCTGGAAAACTTTAACCTTCGATATCTCCTAAACGGTTAGAGATACAGGCTTCGGACTGGTACCAAATTAAAGCCCTTTCAAAACCCTACATTTTGGACTACATGGACGACTCTCTACTCCCAGTGGAAGCGGAGATATCGACGGAGAAAGGTTGGGAAAACTTTAACCTTCGATATCTCCTAAACGGTTAGAGATACAGGCTTCGGACTGGTACCAAATTAAAGCCCTTTCAAAACCCTACATTTTGGACTACATGGACGACTCTCTACTCCCAGTAGAAGCGGAGATATCGACGGATGAAGCTGGATATCGATGGAGAAAGGCTGGAAAACTTTAACCTTCGATATCTCCTAAACGGTTAGAGATACAGGCTTCGGACTGGTACCAAATTAAAGCCCTTTCAAAACCCTACATTTTGGACTACATGGACGACTCTCTACTCCCAGTGGAAGCGGAGATATCGACGGAGAAAGGTGGATATCGATGGAGAAAGGCTGTAAAACTTTAACCTTCGATATCTCCTAAACGGTTAGAGATACAGGCTTCGGACTGGTACCAAATTAAAGCCCTTTCAAAACCCTACATTTTGGACTACATGGACGACTCTCTACTCCCAGTAGAAGCGGAGATATCGACGGATGAAGCTGGATATCGATAGAAAGGTGGAAAACTTTAACCTTCGATATCTCCTAAACGGTTAGAGATACAGGCTTCGGACTGGTACCAAATTAAAGCCCTTTCAAAACCCTACATTTTGGACTACATGGACGACTCTCTACTCCCAGTAGAAGCGGAGATATCGACGGATGAAGGCTGGATATCGATGAGAAAGGCTGGAAAACTTTAACCTTCGATATCTCCTAAACGGTTAGAGATACAGGCTTCGGACTGGTACCAAATTAAAGCCCTTTCAAAACCCTACATTTTGGACTACATGGACGACTCTCTACTCCCAGTAGAAGCGGAGATATCGACGGATGAAGCTGGATATCGATGGAGAAAGGCTGGAAAACTTTAACCTTCGATATCTCCTAAACGGTTAGAGATACAGGCTTCGGACTGGTACCAAATTAAAGCCCTTTCAAAACCCTACATTTTGGACTACATGGACGACTCTCTACTCCCAGTGGAAGCGGAGATATCGACGGAGAAAGGTTGGAAAACTTTAACCTTCGATATCTCCTAAACGGTTAGAGATACAGGCTTCGGACTGGTACCAAATTAAAGCCCTTTCAAAACCCTACATTTTGGACTACATGGACGACTCTCTACTCCCAGTGAAGCGGAGATATCGACGGATGAAATGGTTGGGAAAACTTTAACCTTCGATATCTCCTAAACGGTTAGAGATACAGGCTTCGGACTGGTACCAAATTAAAGCCCTTTCAAAACCCTACATTTTGGACTACATGGACGACTCTCTACTCCCAGTAGAAGCGGAGATATCGACGGATGAAGGCTGGATATCGATGAGAAAGGCTGGAAAACTTTAACCTTCGATATCTCCTAAACGGTTAGAGATACAGGCTTCGGACTGGTACCAAATTAAAGCCCTTTCAAAACCCTACATTTTGGACTACATGGACGACTCTCTACTCCCAGTAGAAGCGGAGATATCGACGGATGAAGCTGGATATCGATGAGAAAGGCTGAAAACTTTAACCTTCGATATCTCCTAAACGGTTAGAGATACAGGCTTCGGACTGGTACCAAATTAAAGCCCTTTCAAAACCCTACATTTTGGACTACATGGACGACTCTCTACTCCCAGTAGAAGCGGAGATATCGACGGAGAAAGGTTGGAAAACTTTAACCTTCGATATCTCCTAAACGGTTAGAGATACAGGCTTCGGACTGGTACCAAATTAAAGCCCTTTCAAAACCCTACATTTTGGACTACATGGACGACTCTCTACTCCCAGTAGAAGCGGAGATATCGACGGAGAAGCTGGATATCGGAGAAAGGTGGAAAACTTTAACCTTCGATATCTCCTAAACGGTTAGAGATACAGGCTTCGGACTGGTACCAAATTAAAGCCCTTTCAAAACCCTACATTTTGGACTACATGGACGACTCTCTACTCCCAGTAGAAGCGGAGATATCGACGGATGAAGCTGGATATCGATGAGAAAGGCTGTAAAACTTTAACCTTCGATATCTCCTAAACGGTTAGAGATACAGGCTTCGGACTGGTACCAAATTAAAGCCCTTTCAAAACCCTACATTTTGGACTACATGGACGACTCTCTACTCCCAGTAGAAGCGGAGATATCGACGGATGAAGGCTGGATATCGATGAGAAAGCTGAAAACTTTAACCTTCGATATCTCCTAAACGGTTAGAGATACAGGCTTCGGACTGGTACCAAATTAAAGCCCTTTCAAAACCCTACATTTTGGACTACATGGACGACTCTCTACTCCCAGTGGAAGCGGAGATATCGACGGAGAAAGGTTGGATATCGATGGAGAAAGGCTGTAAAACTTTAACCTTCGATATCTCCTAAACGGTTAGAGATACAGGCTTCGGACTGGTACCAAATTAAAGCCCTTTCAAAACCCTACATTTTGGACTACATGGACGACTCTCTACTCCCAGTAGAAGCGGAGATATCGACGGATGAAGGCTGGATATCGATAGAGAAAGGCTGGAAAACTTTAACCTTCGATATCTCCTAAACGGTTAGAGATACAGGCTTCGGACTGGTACCAAATTAAAGCCCTTTCAAAACCCTACATTTTGGACTACATGGACGACTCTCTACTCCCAGTGGAAGCGGAGATATCGACGGAGAAAGGTTGGAAAACTTTAACCTTCGATATCTCCTAAACGGTTAGAGATACAGGCTTCGGACTGGTACCAAATTAAAGCCCTTTCAAAACCCTACATTTTGGACTACATGGACGACTCTCTACTCCCAGTAGAAGCGGAGATATCGACGGATGAAGCTGGATATCGATGGAGAAAGCTGAAAACTTTAACCTTCGATATCTCCTAAACGGTTAGAGATACAGGCTTCGGACTGGTACCAAATTAAAGCCCTTTCAAAACCCTACATTTTGGACTACATGGACGACTCTCTACTCCCAGTAGAAGCGGAGATATCGACGGATGAAGGCTGGATATCGATGGAGAAAGGCTGTAAAACTTTAACCTTCGATATCTCCTAAACGGTTAGAGATACAGGCTTCGGACTGGTACCAAATTAAAGCCCTTTCAAAACCCTACATTTTGGACTACATGGACGACTCTCTACTCCCAGTAGAAGCGGAGATATCGACGGATGAAGGCTGGATATCGATGGAGAAAGGCTGGAAAACTTTAACCTTCGATATCTCCTAAACGGTTAGAGATACAGGCTTCGGACTGGTACCAAATTAAAGCCCTTTCAAAACCCTACATTTTGGACTACATGGACGACTCTCTACTCCCAGTAGAAGCGGAGATATCGACGGATGAAGCTGGATATCGATGAGAAAGGCTGAAAACTTTAACCTTCGATATCTCCTAAACGGTTAGAGATACAGGCTTCGGACTGGTACCAAATTAAAGCCCTTTCAAAACCCTACATTTTGGACTACATGGACGACTCTCTACTCCCAGTGGAAGCGGAGATATCGACGGAGAAGTTGGATATCGATGGAGAAAGGCTGTAAAACTTTAACCTTCGATATCTCCTAAACGGTTAGAGATACAGGCTTCGGACTGGTACCAAATTAAAGCCCTTTCAAAACCCTACATTTTGGACTACATGGACGACTCTCTACTCCCAGTAGAAGCGGAGATATCGACGGATGAAGCTGGATATCGATGAGAAAGGCTGAAAACTTTAACCTTCGATATCTCCTAAACGGTTAGAGATACAGGCTTCGGACTGGTACCAAATTAAAGCCCTTTCAAAACCCTACATTTTGGACTACATGGACGACTCTCTACTCCCAGTAGAAGCGGAGATATCGACGGATGAAGGCTGGATATCGATGGAGAAAGGCTGAAAACTTTAACCTTCGATATCTCCTAAACGGTTAGAGATACAGGCTTCGGACTGGTACCAAATTAAAGCCCTTTCAAAACCCTACATTTTGGACTACATGGACGACTCTCTACTCCCAGTAGAAGCGGAGATATCGACGGATGAAGCTGGATATCGATGGAGAAAGGCTGGAAAACTTTAACCTTCGATATCTCCTAAACGGTTAGAGATACAGGCTTCGGACTGGTACCAAATTAAAGCCCTTTCAAAACCCTACATTTTGGACTACATGGACGACTCTCTACTCCCAGTAGAAGCGGAGATATCGACGGATGAAGCTGGATATCGATGGAGAAAGGCTGGAAAACTTTAACCTTCGATATCTCCTAAACGGTTAGAGATACAGGCTTCGGACTGGTACCAAATTAAAGCCCTTTCAAAACCCTACATTTTGGACTACATGGACGACTCTCTACTCCCAGTGGAAGCGGAGATATCGACGGAGAAGCTGGATATCGATGAGAAAGGCTGGAAAACTTTAACCTTCGATATCTCCTAAACGGTTAGAGATACAGGCTTCGGACTGGTACCAAATTAAAGCCCTTTCAAAACCCTACATTTTGGACTACATGGACGACTCTCTACTCCCAGTAGAAGCGGAGATATCGACGGATGAAGGCTGGATATCGATAGAGAAAGGCTGGAAAACTTTAACCTTCGATATCTCCTAAACGGTTAGAGATACAGGCTTCGGACTGGTACCAAATTAAAGCCCTTTCAAAACCCTACATTTTGGACTACATGGACGACTCTCTACTCCCAGTGAAGCGGAGATATCGACGGATGAAGCTGGATATCGATGAGAAAGGCTGGAAAACTTTAACCTTCGATATCTCCTAAACGGTTAGAGATACAGGCTTCGGACTGGTACCAAATTAAAGCCCTTTCAAAACCCTACATTTTGGACTACATGGACGACTCTCTACTCCCAGTAGAAGCGGAGATATCGACGGATGAAGGCTGGATATCGATGGAGAAAGGCTGGAAAACTTTAACCTTCGATATCTCCTAAACGGTTAGAGATACAGGCTTCGGACTGGTACCAAATTAAAGCCCTTTCAAAACCCTACATTTTGGACTACATGGACGACTCTCTACTCCCAGTGGAAGCGGAGATATCGACGGATGAAAGCTGGATATCGATGGAGAAAGGCTGTAAAACTTTAACCTTCGATATCTCCTAAACGGTTAGAGATACAGGCTTCGGACTGGTACCAAATTAAAGCCCTTTCAAAACCCTACATTTTGGACTACATGGACGACTCTCTACTCCCAGTGGAAGCGGAGATATCGACGGATGAAAGCTGGATATCGATGGAGAAAGCTGTAAACTTTAACCTTCGATATCTCCTAAACGGTTAGAGATACAGGCTTCGGACTGGTACCAAATTAAAGCCCTTTCAAAACCCTACATTTTGGACTACATGGACGACTCTCTACTCCCAGTAGAAGCGGAGATATCGACGGATGAAGGCTGGATATCGATAGAGAAAGGCTGGAAAACTTTAACCTTCGATATCTCCTAAACGGTTAGAGATACAGGCTTCGGACTGGTACCAAATTAAAGCCCTTTCAAAACCCTACATTTTGGACTACATGGACGACTCTCTACTCCCAGTAGAAGCGGAGATATCGACGGATGAAGCTGGATATCGATGGAGAAAGGCTGTAAAACTTTAACCTTCGATATCTCCTAAACGGTTAGAGATACAGGCTTCGGACTGGTACCAAATTAAAGCCCTTTCAAAACCCTACATTTTGGACTACATGGACGACTCTCTACTCCCAGTAGAAGCGGAGATATCGACGGATGAAGGCTGGATATCGATGAGAAAGGCTGGAAAACTTTAACCTTCGATATCTCCTAAACGGTTAGAGATACAGGCTTCGGACTGGTACCAAATTAAAGCCCTTTCAAAACCCTACATTTTGGACTACATGGACGACTCTCTACTCCCAGTAGAAGCGGAGATATCGACGGATGAAGGCTGGATATCGATAGAGAAAGGCTGGAAAACTTTAACCTTCGATATCTCCTAAACGGTTAGAGATACAGGCTTCGGACTGGTACCAAATTAAAGCCCTTTCAAAACCCTACATTTTGGACTACATGGACGACTCTCTACTCCCAGTAGAAGCGGAGATATCGACGGATGAAGCTGGATATCGATGAGAAAGGCTGAAAACTTTAACCTTCGATATCTCCTAAACGGTTAGAGATACAGGCTTCGGACTGGTACCAAATTAAAGCCCTTTCAAAACCCTACATTTTGGACTACATGGACGACTCTCTACTCCCAGTGAAGCGGAGATATCGACGGATGAAGCTGGATATCGATGGAGAAAGGCTGTAAAACTTTAACCTTCGATATCTCCTAAACGGTTAGAGATACAGGCTTCGGACTGGTACCAAATTAAAGCCCTTTCAAAACCCTACATTTTGGACTACATGGACGACTCTCTACTCCCAGTGGAAGCGGAGATATCGACGGAGAAAGTGATTGGAGAAAACTTTAACCTTCGATATCTCCTAAACGGTTAGAGATACAGGCTTCGGACTGGTACCAAATTAAAGCCCTTTCAAAACCCTACATTTTGGACTACATGGACGACTCTCTACTCCCAGTGGAAGCGGAGATATCGACGGATGAAGGCTGGATATCGATGAGAAAGGCTGAAAACTTTAACCTTCGATATCTCCTAAACGGTTAGAGATACAGGCTTCGGACTGGTACCAAATTAAAGCCCTTTCAAAACCCTACATTTTGGACTACATGGACGACTCTCTACTCCCAGTGAAGCGGAGATATCGACGGATGAAGCTGGATATCGATGAGAAAGGCTGGAAAACTTTAACCTTCGATATCTCCTAAACGGTTAGAGATACAGGCTTCGGACTGGTACCAAATTAAAGCCCTTTCAAAACCCTACATTTTGGACTACATGGACGACTCTCTACTCCCAGTAGAAGCGGAGATATCGACGGATGAAGCTGGATATCGATGAGAAAGGCTGGAAAACTTTAACCTTCGATATCTCCTAAACGGTTAGAGATACAGGCTTCGGACTGGTACCAAATTAAAGCCCTTTCAAAACCCTACATTTTGGACTACATGGACGACTCTCTACTCCCAGTAGAAGCGGAGATATCGACGGATGAAGCTGGATATCGATGGAGAAAGGCTGGAAAACTTTAACCTTCGATATCTCCTAAACGGTTAGAGATACAGGCTTCGGACTGGTACCAAATTAAAGCCCTTTCAAAACCCTACATTTTGGACTACATGGACGACTCTCTACTCCCAGTGAAGCGGAGATATCGACGGATGAAGCTGATATCGATGGAGAAACTTTAACCTTCGATATCTCCTAAACGGTTAGAGATACAGGCTTCGGACTGGTACCAAATTAAAGCCCTTTCAAAACCCTACATTTTGGACTACATGGACGACTCTCTACTCCCAGTGGAAGCGGAGATATCGACGGAGAAAGGTTGGAAAACTTTAACCTTCGATATCTCCTAAACGGTTAGAGATACAGGCTTCGGACTGGTACCAAATTAAAGCCCTTTCAAAACCCTACATTTTGGACTACATGGACGACTCTCTACTCCCAGTAGAAGCGGAGATATCGACGGATGAAGCTGGATATCGATGGAGAAAGGCTGGAAAACTTTAACCTTCGATATCTCCTAAACGGTTAGAGATACAGGCTTCGGACTGGTACCAAATTAAAGCCCTTTCAAAACCCTACATTTTGGACTACATGGACGACTCTCTACTCCCAGTAGAAGCGGAGATATCGACGGATGAAGCTGGATATCGATGAGAAAGGCTGGAAAACTTTAACCTTCGATATCTCCTAAACGGTTAGAGATACAGGCTTCGGACTGGTACCAAATTAAAGCCCTTTCAAAACCCTACATTTTGGACTACATGGACGACTCTCTACTCCCAGTGGAAGCGGAGATATCGACGGATGAAAGTGGATCGATGGAAAGGCTGGAAAACTTTAACCTTCGATATCTCCTAAACGGTTAGAGATACAGGCTTCGGACTGGTACCAAATTAAAGCCCTTTCAAAACCCTACATTTTGGACTACATGGACGACTCTCTACTCCCAGTAGAAGCGGAGATATCGACGGATGAAGCTGGATATCGATGAGAAGGTGGAAAACTTTAACCTTCGATATCTCCTAAACGGTTAGAGATACAGGCTTCGGACTGGTACCAAATTAAAGCCCTTTCAAAACCCTACATTTTGGACTACATGGACGACTCTCTACTCCCAGTAGAAGCGGAGATATCGACGGATGAAGCTGGATATCGATAGAGAAAGGCTGGAAAACTTTAACCTTCGATATCTCCTAAACGGTTAGAGATACAGGCTTCGGACTGGTACCAAATTAAAGCCCTTTCAAAACCCTACATTTTGGACTACATGGACGACTCTCTACTCCCAGTAGAAGCGGAGATATCGACGGATGAAGGCTGGATATCGATAGAGAAAGGCTGGAAAACTTTAACCTTCGATATCTCCTAAACGGTTAGAGATACAGGCTTCGGACTGGTACCAAATTAAAGCCCTTTCAAAACCCTACATTTTGGACTACATGGACGACTCTCTACTCCCAGTGGGAGAATCGCGAGATGATATCGATGGAGAAAGGCTGGAAAACTTTAACCTTCGATATCTCCTAAACGGTTAGAGATACAGGCTTCGGACTGGTACCAAATTAAAGCCCTTTCAAACCCTACATTTTGGACTACATGGACGACTCTCTACTCCCAGTAGAAGCGGAGATATCGACGGATGAAGCTGGATACGATGAGAAAGGCTGGAAAACTTTAACCTTCGATATCTCCTAAACGGTTAGAGATACAGGCTTCGGACTGGTACCAAATTAAAGCCCTTTCAAAACCCTACATTTTGGACTACATGGACGACTCTCTACTCCCAGTAGAAGCGGAGATATCGACGATGAAGTGGATATCGATGAGAAAGGCTGAAAACTTTAACCTTCGATATCTCCTAAACGGTTAGAGATACAGGCTTCGGACTGGTACCAAATTAAAGCCCTTTCAAAACCCTACATTTTGGACTACATGGACGACTCTCTACTCCCAGTAGAAGCGGAGATATCGACGGATGAAGCTGGATATCGATAGAGAAGGCTGGAAAACTTTAACCTTCGATATCTCCTAAACGGTTAGAGATACAGGCTTCGGACTGGTACCAAATTAAAGCCCTTTCAAAACCCTACATTTTGGACTACATGGACGACTCTCTACTCCCAGTAGAAGCGGAGATATCGACGGATGAAAGCTGGATATCGATGGAGAAAGGCTGTAAACTTTAACCTTCGATATCTCCTAAACGGTTAGAGATACAGGCTTCGGACTGGTACCAAATTAAAGCCCTTTCAAAACCCTACATTTTGGACTACATGGACGACTCTCTACTCCCAGTAGAAGCGGAGATATCGACGGAGAAATGGATATCGATGAAAAGCTAAACTTTAACCTTCGATATCTCCTAAACGGTTAGAGATACAGGCTTCGGACTGGTACCAAATTAAAGCCCTTTCAAAACCCTACATTTTGGACTACATGGACGACTCTCTACTCCCAGTGGAAGCGGAGATATCGACGGATGAGGTATCGAAAAGGTTGAAAACTTTAACCTTCGATATCTCCTAAACGGTTAGAGATACAGGCTTCGGACTGGTACCAAATTAAAGCCCTTTCAAAACCCTACATTTTGGACTACATGGACGACTCTCTACTCCCAGTAGAAGCGGAGATATCGACGGATGAAGGCTGGATATCGATGGAGAAAGGCTGGAAAACTTTAACCTTCGATATCTCCTAAACGGTTAGAGATACAGGCTTCGGACTGGTACCAAATTAAAGCCCTTTCAAAACCCTACATTTTGGACTACATGGACGACTCTCTACTCCCAGTAGAAGCGGAGATATCGACGGATGAAGCTGGATATCGATGGAGAAAGGCTGGAAACTTTAACCTTCGATATCTCCTAAACGGTTAGAGATACAGGCTTCGGACTGGTACCAAATTAAAGCCCTTTCAAAACCCTACATTTTGACTACATGGACGACTCTCTACTCCCAGTAGAAGCGGAGATATCGACGGATGAAGGCTGGATATCGATAGAGAAAGGCTGGAAAACTTTAACCTTCGATATCTCCTAAACGGTTAGAGATACAGGCTTCGGACTGGTACCAAATTAAAGCCCTTTCAAAACCCTACATTTTGGACTACATGGACGACTCTCTACTCCCAGTAGAAGCGGAGATATCGACGGATGAAGCTGGATATCGATGGAGAAAGGCTGGAAAACTTTAACCTTCGATATCTCCTAAACGGTTAGAGATACAGGCTTCGGACTGGTACCAAATTAAAGCCCTTTCAAAACCCTACATTTTGGACTACATGGACGACTCTCTACTCCCAGTAGAAGCGGAGATATCGACGGATGAAATGGATATCGATGGAGAAAGGCTTAAAACTTAACCTTCGATATCTCCTAAACGGTTAGAGATACAGGCTTCGGACTGGTACCAAATTAAAGCCCTTTCAAAACCCTACATTTTGGACTACATGGACGACTCTCTACTCCCAGTGAAGCGGAGATATCGACGGAGAAGTGGATTGTGAAAACCTTTAACCTTCGATATCTCCTAAACGGTTAGAGATACAGGCTTCGGACTGGTACCAAATTAAAAGCCCTTTCAAAACCCTACATTTTGGACTACATGGACGACTCTCTACTCCCAGTAGAAGCGGAGATATCGACGGATGAAGGCTGGATATCGATGGAGAAAGGCTGAAAACTTTAACCTTCGATATCTCCTAAACGGTTAGAGATACAGGCTTCGGACTGGTACCAAATTAAAGCCCTTTCAAAACCCTACATTTTGGACTACATGGACGACTCTCTACTCCCAGTGAAGCGGATATCGCGATGAAGGCTGGATATCGATGGAGAAAGGTTGGAAAACTTTAACCTTCGATATCTCCTAAACGGTTAGAGATACAGGCTTCGGACTGGTACCAAATTAAAGCCCTTTCAAAACCCTACATTTTGGACTACATGGACGACTCTCTACTCCCAGTAGAAGCGGAGATATCGACGGATGAAGGTGGATATGATGGAGAAAGCTGAAAACTTTAACCTTCGATATCTCCTAAACGGTTAGAGATACAGGCTTCGGACTGGTACCAAATTAAAGCCCTTTCAAAACCCTACATTTTGGACTACATGGACGACTCTCTACTCCCAGTAGAAGCGGAGATATCGACGGATGAAGCTGGATATCGAGGAGAAAGGCTGAAAACTTTAACCTTCGATATCTCCTAAACGGTTAGAGATACAGGCTTCGGACTGGTACCAAATTAAAGCCCTTTCAAAACCCTACATTTTGGACTACATGGACGACTCTCTACTCCCAGTAGAAGCGGAGATATCGACGGATGAAGGCTGGATATCGATGGAGAAAGGCTGGAAAACTTAACCTTCGATATCTCCTAAACGGTTAGAGATACAGGCTTCGGACTGGTACCAAATTAAAGCCCTTTCAAAACCCTACATTTTGGACTACATGGACGACTCTCTACTCCCAGTAGAAGCGGAGATATCGACGGATGAAGGCTGGATATCGATGAGAAAGGCTGGAAAACTTTAACCTTCGATATCTCCTAAACGGTTAGAGATACAGGCTTCGGACTGGTACCAAATTAAAGCCCTTTCAAAACCCTACATTTTGGACTACATGGACGACTCTCTACTCCCAGTAGAAGCGGAGATATCGACGGATGAAGGCTGGATATCGATGGAGAAAGGTACGAAAACTTTAACCTTCGATATCTCCTAAACGGTTAGAGATACAGGCTTCGGACTGGTACCAAATTAAAGCCCTTTCAAAACCCTACATTTTGGACTACATGGACGACTCTCTACTCCCAAGGGAGATAGCGGAGAGGCTGGATATCGACGGAGAAAGGTTGGAAAACTTTAACCTTCGATATCTCCTAAACGGTTAGAGATACAGGCTTCGGACTGGTACCAAATTAAAGCCCTTTCAAAACCCTACATTTTGGACTACATGGACGACTCTCTACTCCCAGTAGAAGCGGAGATATCGACGGATGAAAGCTGGATATCGATGGAGAAAGGCTGGAAAACTTTAACCTTCGATATCTCCTAAACGGTTAGAGATACAGGCTTCGGACTGGTACCAAATTAAAGCCCTTTCAAAACCCTACATTTTGGACTACATGGACGACTCTCTACTCCCAGTGAAGCGGAGATATCGACGGAGAAAGGTTGGGAAAACTTTAACCTTCGATATCTCCTAAACGGTTAGAGATACAGGCTTCGGACTGGTACCAAATTAAAGCCCTTTCAAAACCCTACATTTTGGACTACATGGACGACTCTCTACTCCCAGTAGAAGCGGAGATATCGACGGATGAAGCTGGATATCGAGGAGAAAGGCTGGAAAACTTTAACCTTCGATATCTCCTAAACGGTTAGAGATACAGGCTTCGGACTGGTACCAAATTAAAGCCCTTTCAAAACCCTACATTTTGGACTACATGGACGACTCTCTACTCCCAGTGGAAGCGGAGATATCGACGGAGAAAGGTTGGAAAAACTTTAACCTTCGATATCTCCTAAACGGTTAGAGATACAGGCTTCGGACTGGTACCAAATTAAAGCCCTTTCAAAACCCTACATTTTGGACTACATGGACGACTCTCTACTCCCAGTAGAAGCGGAGATATCGACGGATGAAGGCTGGATATCGATAGAGAAAGGCTGAAAACTTTAACCTTCGATATCTCCTAAACGGTTAGAGATACAGGCTTCGGACTGGTACCAAATTAAAGCCCTTTCAAAACCCTACATTTTGGACTACATGGACGACTCTCTACTCCCAGTAGAAGCGGAGATATCGACGGATGAAGGCTGGATATCGATGGAGAAAGGCTGGAAAACTTTAACCTTCGATATCTCCTAACGGTTAGAGATACAGGCTTCGGACTGGTACCAAATTAAAGCCCTTTCAAAACCCTACATTTTGGACTACATGGACGACTCTCTACTCCCAGTGGAAGCGGAGATATCGACGGAGAAAGGTTGGAAAACTTTAACCTTCGATATCTCCTAAACGGTTAGAGATACAGGCTTCGGACTGGTACCAAATTAAAGCCCTTTCAAAACCCTACATTTTGGACTACATGGACGACTCTCTACTCCCAGTAGAAGCGGAGATATGCGGATAAGCTGGATATCGATGAGAAAGGCTGGAAAACTTTAACCTTCGATATCTCCTAAACGGTTAGAGATACAGGCTTCGGACTGGTACCAAATTAAAGCCCTTTCAAAACCCTACATTTTGGACTACATGGACGACTCTCTACTCCCAGTGGAAGCGGAGATATCGACGGATGAAGGCTGGATATCGATGGAAAGGCTGGAAAACTTTAACCTTCGATATCTCCTAAACGGTTAGAGATACAGGCTTCGGACTGGTACCAAATTAAAGCCCTTTCAAAACCCTACATTTTGGACTACATGGACGACTCTCTACTCCCAGTAGAAGCGGAGATATCGACGGATGAAGGCTGGATATCGATAGAGAAAGGCTGGAAAACTTTAACCTTCGATATCTCCTAAACGGTTAGAGATACAGGCTTCGGACTGGTACCAAATTAAAGCCCTTTCAAAACCCTACATTTTGGACTACATGGACGACTCTCTACTCCCAGTGGAAGCGGAGATATCGACGGAGAAATGGTTGGAAAACTTTAACCTTCGATATCTCCTAAACGGTTAGAGATACAGGCTTCGGACTGGTACCAAATTAAAGCCCTTTCAAAACCCTACATTTTGGACTACATGGACGACTCTCTACTCCCAGTAGAAGCGGAGATATCGACGGATGAAGCTGATATCGATAGAAAGGCTGGAAAACTTTAACCTTCGATATCTCCTAAACGGTTAGAGATACAGGCTTCGGACTGGTACCAAATTAAAGCCCTTTCAAAACCCTACATTTTGGACTACATGGACGACTCTCTACTCCCAGTAGAAGCGGAGATATCGACGGATGAAAGCTGGATATCGAGGAAAGCTGCTTAACCTTCGATATCTCCTAAACGGTTAGAGATACAGGCTTCGGACTGGTACCAAATTAAAGCCCTTTCAAAACCCTACATTTTGGACTACATGGACGACTCTCTACTCCCAGTAGAAGCGGAGATATCGACGGATGAAGCTGGATATCGATAGAGAAAGGCTGAAAACTTTAACCTTCGATATCTCCTAAACGGTTAGAGATACAGGCTTCGGACTGGTACCAAATTAAAGCCCTTTCAAAACCCTACATTTTGGACTACATGGACGACTCTCTACTCCCAGTGGAAGCGGAGATATCGACGGAGAAAGGTTGGATATCGATGAGAAAGCTAAACTTTAACCTTCGATATCTCCTAAACGGTTAGAGATACAGGCTTCGGACTGGTACCAAATTAAAGCCCTTTCAAAACCCTACATTTTGGACTACATGGACGACTCTCTACTCCCAGTAGAAGCGGAGATATCGACGGATGAAGCTGGATATCGATGGAAAGGCTGAAAACTTTAACCTTCGATATCTCCTAAACGGTTAGAGATACAGGCTTCGGACTGGTACCAAATTAAAGCCCTTTCAAAACCCTACATTTTGGACTACATGGACGACTCTCTACTCCCAGTGGAAGCGGAGATATCGACGGAGAATGGATATCGATGAAAGGTAAAACTTTAACCTTCGATATCTCCTAAACGGTTAGAGATACAGGCTTCGGACTGGTACCAAATTAAAGCCCTTTCAAAACCCTACATTTTGGACTACATGGACGACTCTCTACTCCCAGTAGAAGCGGAGATATCGACGGATGAAAGCTGGATATCGATAGAAAGGCTGAAACTTTAACCTTCGATATCTCCTAAACGGTTAGAGATACAGGCTTCGGACTGGTACCAAATTAAAGCCCTTTCAAAACCCTACATTTTGGACTACATGGACGACTCTCTACTCCCAGTGAAGCGGAGATATCGACGGATGAAGCTGGATATCGTGAGAAAGGCTGAAAACTTTAACCTTCGATATCTCCTAAACGGTTAGAGATACAGGCTTCGGACTGGTACCAAATTAAAGCCCTTTCAAAACCCTACATTTTGGACTACATGGACGACTCTCTACTCCCAGTAGAAGCGGAGATATCGACGGATGAAGGTGATATCGATAGAGAAAGGCTGGAAAACTTTAACCTTCGATATCTCCTAAACGGTTAGAGATACAGGCTTCGGACTGGTACCAAATTAAAGCCCTTTCAAAACCCTACATTTTGGACTACATGGACGACTCTCTACTCCCAGTAGAAGCGGAGATATCGACGGATGAAGGCTGGATATCGATAGAGAAAGGCTGGAAAACTTTAACCTTCGATATCTCCTAAACGGTTAGAGATACAGGCTTCGGACTGGTACCAAATTAAAGCCCTTCAAAACCCTACATTTTGGACTACATGGACGACTCTCTACTCCCAGTGGAAGCGGAGATATCGACGGAAAAGCTGGATATCGATGAGAAAGGCTGAAAACTTTAACCTTCGATATCTCCTAAACGGTTAGAGATACAGGCTTCGGACTGGTACCAAATTAAAGCCCTTTCAAAACCCTACATTTTGGACTACATGGACGACTCTCTACTCCCAGTGGAAGCGGAGATATCGACGGATGAAGGCTGGATATCGATAAGAAAGGCTGAAAACTTTAACCTTCGATATCTCCTAAACGGTTAGAGATACAGGCTTCGGACTGGTACCAAATTAAAGCCCTTTCAAAACCCTACATTTTGGACTACATGGACGACTCTCTACTCCCAGTGGAAGCGGAGATATCGACGGATGAAAGCTGGATATCGATGGAGAAAGGCTGAAAACTTTAACCTTCGATATCTCCTAAACGGTTAGAGATACAGGCTTCGGACTGGTACCAAATTAAAGCCCTTTCAAAACCCTACATTTTGGACTACATGGACGACTCTCTACTCCCAGTAGAAGCGGAGATATCGACGGATGAAGGCTGGATATCGATAGAGAAAGGCTGAAAACTTTAACCTTCGATATCTCCTAAACGGTTAGAGATACAGGCTTCGGACTAGTACCAAATTAAAGCCCTTTCAAAACCCTACATTTTGGACTACATGGACGACTCTCTACTCCCAGTAGAAGCGGAGATATCGACGGATGAAGGCTGGATATCGATAGAGAAAGGCTGGAAAACTTTAACCTTCGATATCTCCTAAACGGTTAGAGATACAGGCTTCGGACTGGTACCAAATTAAAGCCCTTTCAAAACCCTACATTTTGGACTACATGGACGACTCTCTACTCCCAGTAGAAGCGGAGATATCGACGGATGAAGGCTGGATATCGAGGGAGAAAGGCTGGAAAACTTTAACCTTCGATATCTCCTAAACGGTTAGAGATACAGGCTTCGGACTGGTACCAAATTAAAGCCCTTTCAAAACCCTACATTTTGGACTACATGGACGACTCTCTACTCCCAGTAGAAGCGGAGATATCGACGGATGAAGCTGGATATCGATGAGAAAGGCTGAAAACTTTAACCTTCGATATCTCCTAAACGGTTAGAGATACAGGCTTCGGACTGGTACCAAATTAAAGCCCTTTCAAAACCCTACATTTTGGACTACATGGACGACTCTCTACTCCCAGTGGAAGCGGAGATATCGACGGAGAAAGGTTGGAAAACTTTAACCTTCGATATCTCCTAAACGGTTAGAGATACAGGCTTCGGACTGGTACCAAATTAAAGCCCTTTCAAAACCCTACATTTTGGACTACATGGACGACTCTCTACTCCCAGTAGAAGCGGAGATATCGACGGATGAAGGCTGGATATCGATAGAGAAAGGCTGAAAACTTTAACCTTCGATATCTCCTAAACGGTTAGAGATACAGGCTTCGGACTGGTACCAAATTAAAGCCCTTTCAAAACCCTACATTTTGGACTACATGGACGACTCTCTACTCCCAGTAGAAGCGGAGATATCGACGGATGAAGGCTGGATATCGATGGAGAAAGGCTGAAAACTTTAACCTTCGATATCTCCTAAACGGTTAGAGATACAGGCTTCGGACTGGTACCAAATTAAAGCCCTTTCAAAACCCTACATTTTGGACTACATGGACGACTCTCTACTCCCAGTGGAAGCGGAGATATCGACGGATGAAGCTGGATATCGGAGAAAGGGAAAACTTTAACCTTCGATATCTCCTAAACGGTTAGAGATACAGGCTTCGGACTGGTACCAAATTAAAGCCCTTTCAAAACCCTACATTTTGGACTACATGGACGACTCTCTACTCCCAGTGAAGCGGAGATATCGACGGAGAAGCTGGATATCGATGGAGAAAGGCACTAAAACTTTAACCTTCGATATCTCCTAAACGGTTAGAGATACAGGCTTCGGACTGGTACCAAATTAAAGCCCTTTCAAAACCCTACATTTTGGACTACATGGACGACTCTCTACTCCCAGTAGAAGCGGAGATATCGACGGATGAAAGCTGATATCGATGGAAAGGTAAACTTTAACCTTCGATATCTCCTAAACGGTTAGAGATACAGGCTTCGGACTGGTACCAAATTAAAGCCCTTTCAAAACCCTACATTTTGGACTACATGGACGACTCTCTACTCCCAGTAGAAGCGGAGATATCGACGGATGAAGGCTGGATATCGATGGAGAAAGGCTGAAAACTTTAACCTTCGATATCTCCTAAACGGTTAGAGATACAGGCTTCGGACTGGTACCAAATTAAAGCCCTTTCAAAACCCTACATTTTGGACTACAATGACGACTCTCTACTCCCAGTGGAAGCGGAGATATCGACGGAGAAAGGTTGGGAAATACTTTAACCTTCGATATCTCCTAAACGGTTAGAGATACAGGCTTCGGACTGGTACCAAATTAAAGCCCTTTCAAAACCCTACATTTTGGACTACATGGACGACTCTCTACTCCCAGTAGAAGCGGAGATATCGACGGATGAAGGCTGGATATCGATAGAGAAAGGCTGGAAAACTTTAACCTTCGATATCTCCTAAACGGTTAGAGATACAGGCTTCGGACTGGTACCAAATTAAAGCCCTTTCAAAACCCTACATTTTGGACTACATGGACGACTCTCTACTCCCAGTGAAGCGGAGATATCGACGGATGAAGCTGGATATCGATGGAGAAAGGCTGAAAACTTTAACCTTCGATATCTCCTAAACGGTTAGAGATACAGGCTTCGGACTGGTACCAAATTAAAGCCCTTTCAAAACCCTACATTTTGGACTACATGGACGACTCTCTACTCCCAGTAGAAGCGGAGATATCGACGGATGAAGGCTGGATATCGATAGAGAAAGGCTGAAAACTTTAACCTTCGATATCTCCTAAACGGTTAGAGATACAGGCTTCGGACTGGTACCAAATTAAAGCCCTTTCAAAACCCTACATTTTGGACTACATGGACGACTCTCTACTCCCAGTAGAAGCGGAGATATCGACGGATGAAGGCTGGATATCGATGAGAAAGGCTGAAAACTTTAACCTTCGATATCTCCTAAACGGTTAGAGATACAGGCTTCGGACTGGTACCAAATTAAAGCCCTTTCAAAACCCTACATTTTGGACTACATGGACGACTCTCTACTCCCAGTAGAAGCGGAGATATCGACGGATGAAGCTGGATATCGATGAGAAAGGCTGGAAAACTTTAACCTTCGATATCTCCTAAACGGTTAGAGATACAGGCTTCGGACTGGTACCAAATTAAAGCCCTTTCAAAACCCTACATTTTGGACTACATGGACGACTCTCTACTCCCAGTGAAGCGGAGATATCGACGGATGAAGCTGGATATCGATGGAGAAAGGCTGAAAACTTTAACCTTCGATATCTCCTAAACGGTTAGAGATACAGGCTTCGGACTGGTACCAAATTAAAGCCCTTTCAAAACCCTACATTTTGGACTACATGGACGACTCTCTACTCCCAGTAGAAGCGGAGATATCGACGGATGAAGGCTGGATATCGATGGAGAAAGGCTGAAAACTTTAACCTTCGATATCTCCTAAACGGTTAGAGATACAGGCTTCGGACTGGTACCAAATTAAAGCCCTTCAAAACCCTACATTTTGGACTACATGGACGACTCTCTACTCCCAGTAGAAGCGGAGATATCGACGGATGAAGGCTGGATA
This sequence comes from Harpegnathos saltator, assembly GCF_003227715.2. Lineage (NCBI taxonomy): Eukaryota > Metazoa > Arthropoda > Insecta > Hymenoptera > Formicidae > Harpegnathos > Harpegnathos saltator. The sequence continues at coordinate 23,002 of NW_020229976.1, forward strand.
TCGATGAGAAAGGCTGGAAAACTTTAACCTTCGATATCTCCTAAACGGTTAGAGATACAGGCTTCGGACTGGTACCAAATTAAAGCCCTTTCAAAACCCTACATTTTGGACTACATGGACGACTCTCTACTCCCAGTAGAAGCGGAGATATCGACGGATGAAGGCTGGATATCGATGAGAAAGGCTGGAAAACTTTAACCTTCGATATCTCCTAAACGGTTAGAGATACAGGCTTCGGACGGTACCAAATTAAAGCCCTTTCAAAACCCTACATTTTGGACTACATGGACGACTCTCTACTCCCAGTAGAAGCGGAGATATCGACGGAGAAGCGGATATGATGGAAACTGAAAACTTTAACCTTCGATATCTCCTAAACGGTTAGAGATACAGGCTTCGGACTGGTACCAAATTAAAGCCCTTTCAAAACCCTACATTTTGGACTACATGGACGACTCTCTACTCCCAGTGGAAGCGGAGATATCGACGGAGAAAGGTTGGAAAACTTTTAACCTTCGATATCTCCTAAACGGTTAGAGATACAGGCTTCGGACTGGTACCAAATTAAAGCCCTTTCAAAACCCTACATTTTGGACTACATGGACGACTCTCTACTCCAGTAGAAGCGGAGATATCGACGGATGAAGCTGGATATCGATGGAGAAAGGCTGAAAACTTTAACCTTCGATATCTCCTAAACGGTTAGAGATACAGGCTTCGGACTGGTACCAAATTAAAGCCCTTTCAAAACCCTACATTTTGGACTACATGGACGACTCTCTACTCCCAGTAGAAGCGGAGATATCGACGGAGAAGCTGGATATCGAGGAGAAAGGTGGAAACTTTAACCTTCGATATCTCCTAAACGGTTAGAGATACAGGCTTCGGACTGGTACCAAATTAAAGCCCTTTCAAAACCCTACATTTTGGACTACATGGACGACTCTCTACTCCCAGTAGAAGCGGAGATATCGACGGATGAAGGCTGGATATCGATGGAGAAAGGCTGGAAAACTTTAACCTTCGATATCTCCTAAACGGTTAGAGATACAGGCTTCGGACTGGTACCAAATTAAAGCCCTTTCAAAACCCTACATTTTGGACTACATGGACGACTCTCTACTCCCAGTAGAAGCGGAGATATCGACGGATGAAGGGATTGGAGAAAGGCTGAAAACTTTAACCTTCGATATCTCCTAAACGGTTAGAGATACAGGCTTCGGACTGGTACCAAATTAAAGCCCTTTCAAAACCCTACATTTTGGACTACATGGACGACTCTCTACTCCCAGTGGAAGCGGAGATATCGACGGAGAAATGTTGGAAATCTTTAACCTTCGATATCTCCTAAACGGTTAGAGATACAGGCTTCGGACTGGTACCAAATTAAAGCCCTTTCAAAACCCTACATTTTGGACTACATGGACGACTCTCTACTCCCAGTAGAAGCGGAGATATCGACGGATGAAGGCTGGATATCGATAGAGAAAGGCTGGAAAACTTTAACCTTCGATATCTCCTAAACGGTTAGAGATACAGGCTTCGGACTGGTACCAAATTAAAGCCCTTTCAAAACCCTACATTTTGGACTACATGGACGACTCTCTACTCCCAGTAGAAGCGGAGATATCGACGGATGAAGGCTGGATATCGATGGAGAAAGGCTGGAAAACTTTAACCTTCGATATCTCCTAAACGGTTAGAGATACAGGCTTCGGACTGGTACCAAATTAAAGCCCTTTCAAAACCCTACATTTTGGACTACATGGACGACTCTCTACTCCCAGTGGAAGCGGAGATATCGACGGAGAAAGGTTGGAAAACTTTAACCTTCGATATCTCCTAAACGGTTAGAGATACAGGCTTCGGACTGGTACCAAATTAAAGCCCTTTCAAAACCCTACATTTTGGACTACATGGACGACTCTCTACTCCCAGTAGAAGCGGAGATATCGACGGATGAAGCTGGATATCGATGGAGAAAGGCTGAAAACTTTAACCTTCGATATCTCCTAAACGGTTAGAGATACAGGCTTCGGACTGGTACCAAATTAAAGCCCTTTCAAAACCCTACATTTTGGACTACATGGACGACTCTCTACTCCCAGTAGAAGCGGAGATATCGACGGATGAAGGCTGGATTCGATGAGAAAGGTGGAAAACTTTAACCTTCGATATCTCCTAAACGTTAGAGATACAGGCTTCGGACTGGTACCAAATTAAAGCCCTTTCAAAACCCTACATTTTGGACTACATGGACGACTCTCTACTCCCAGTAGAAGCGGAGATATCGACGGAGAAGGCTGGATATCGAGGAGAAAGGCTGGAAAATTTAACCTTCGATATCTCCTAAACGGTTAGAGATACAGGCTCGGACTGGTACCAAATTAAAGCCCTTTCAAACCCTACATTTGGACTACATGGACGACTCTCTACTCCCAGTAGAAGCGGAGATATCGACGGATGAAGGCTGGATATCGATGAGAAAGGCTGGAAAACTTTAACCTTCGATATCTCCTAAACGGTTAGAGATACAGGCTTCGGACTGGTACCAAATTAAAGCCCTTTCAAAACCCTACATTTTGGACTACATGGACGACTCTCTACTCCCAGTGGAAGCGGAGATATCGACGGATGAAGCTGGATATCGATAGAGAAAGGCTGGAAAACTTTAACCTTCGATATCTCCTAAACGGTTAGAGATACAGGCTTCGGACTGGTACCAAATTAAAGCCCTTTCAAAACCCTACATTTTGGACTACATGGACGACTCTCTACTCCCAGTGGAAGCGGAGATATCGACGGATGAAGGCTGGATATCGATAGAGAAAGCTGGAAAACTTTAACCTTCGATATCTCCTAAACGGTTAGAGATACAGGCTTCGGACTGGTACCAAATTAAAGCCCTTTCAAAACCCTACATTTTGGACTACATGGACGACTCTCTACTCCCAGTAGAAGCGGAGATATCGACGGATGAAGGCTGGATATCGATGGAGAAAGGCTGGAAAACTTTAACCTTCGATATCTCCTAAACGGTTAGAGATACAGGCTTCGGACTGGTACCAAATTAAAGCCCTTTCAAAACCCTACATTTTGGACTACATGGACGACTCTCTACTCCCAGTAGAAGCGGAGATATCGACGGATGAAGGCTGGATATCGATGAGAAGGCTGAAAACTTTAACCTTCGATATCTCCTAAACGGTTAGAGATACAGGCTTCGGACTGGTACCAAATTAAAGCCCTTTCAAAACCCTACATTTTGGACTACATGGGACGACTCTCTACTCCCAGTGGAAGCGGAGATATCGACGGAGAAATGGTTGGAAAACTTTTAACCTTCGATATCTCCTAAACGGTTAGAGATACAGGCTTCGGACTGGTACCAAATTAAAGCCCTTTCAAAACCCTACATTTTGGACTACATGGACGACTCTCTACTCCCAGTAGAAGCGGAGATATCGACGGATGAAGGCTGGATATCGATAGAGAAAGGCTGGAAAACTTTAACCTTCGATATCTCCTAAACGGTTAGAGATACAGGCTTCGGACTGGTACCAAATTAAAGCCCTTTCAAAACCCTACATTTTGGACTACATGGACGACTCTCTACTCCCAGTAGAAGCGGAGATATCGACGGATGAAGGCTGGATATCGATGGAGAAAGGCTGGAAAACTTTAACCTTCGATATCTCCTAAACGGTTAGAGATACAGGCTTCGGACTGGTACCAAATTAAAGCCCTTTCAAAACCCTACATTTTGGACTACATGGACGACTCTCTACTCCCAGTGAAGCGGAGATATCGACGGATGAAGGCTGATATCGATGAGAAAGGCTGGAAAACTTTAACCTTCGATATCTCCTAAACGGTTAGAGATACAGGCTTCGGACTGGTACCAAATTAAAGCCCTTTCAAACCCTACATTTTGGACTACATGGACGACTCTCTACTCCCAGTGGAAGCGGAGATATCGACGGAGAAAGTTGGAAAACTTTAACCTTCGATATCTCCTAAACGGTTAGAGATACAGGCTTCGGACTGGTACCAAATTAAAGCCCTTTCAAAACCCTACATTTTGGACTACATGGACGACTCTCTACTCCCAGTAGAAGCGGAGATATCGACGGATGAAGGCTGGATATCGATAGAGAAAGGCTGTAAAACTTTAACCTTCGATATCTCCTAAACGGTTAGAGATACAGGCTTCGGACTGGTACCAAATTAAAGCCCTTTCAAAACCCTACATTTTGGACTACATGGACGACTCTCTACTCCCAGTGGAAGCGGAGATATCGACGGAGAAAGGTTGGAAAACTTTAAACCTTCGATATCTCCTAAACGGTTAGAGATACAGGCTTCGGACTGGTACCAAATTAAAGCCCTTTCAAAACCCTACATTTTGGACTACATGGACGACTCTCTACTCCCAGTAGAAGCGGAGATATCGACGGATGAAGGCTGGATATCGATGGAGAAAGGCTGGAAAACTTTAACCTTCGATATCTCCTAAACGGTTAGAGATACAGGCTTCGGACTGGTACCAAATTAAAGCCCTTTCAAAACCCTACATTTTGGACTACATGGACGACTCTCTACTCCCAGTAGAAGCGGAGATATCGACGGATGAAGCTGATTCGGGAAAGGTGAAAACTTTAACCTTCGATATCTCCTAAACGGTTAGAGATACAGGCTTCGGACTGTACCAAATTAAAGCCCTTCAAAACCCTACATTTTGGACTACATGGACGACTCTCTACTCCCAGTAGAAGCGGAGATATCGACGGATGAAAGCTGGATATCGATGGAGAAAGGCTGGAAAACTTTAACCTTCGATATCTCCTAAACGGTTAGAGATACAGGCTTCGGACTGGTACCAAATTAAAGCCCTTTCAAAACCCTACATTTTGGACTACATGGACGACTCTCTACTCCCAGTAGAAGCGGAGATATCGACGGAGAATGGTATGGGAAAACTTTTAACCTTCGATATCTCCTAAACGGTTAGAGATACAGGCTTCGGACTGGTACCAAATTAAAGCCCTTTCAAAACCCTACATTTTGGACTACATGGACGACTCTCTACTCCCAGTAGAAGCGGAGATATCGACGGATGAAGGCTGGATATCGATAAAGGCTGGAAAACTTTAACCTTCGATATCTCCTAAACGGTTAGAGATACAGGCTTCGGACTGGTACCAAATTAAAGCCCTTTCAAAACCCTACATTTGGACTACATGGACGACTCTCTACTCCCAGTGGAAGCGGAGATATCGACGGAGAAGGGTATCGAGGAAAGTTTTAACCTTCGATATCTCCTAAACGGTTAGAGATACAGGCTTCGGACTGGTACCAAATTAAAGCCCTTTCAAAACCCTACATTTTGGACTACATGGACGACTCTCTACTCCCAGTGGAAGCGGAGATATCGACGGAGAAAGGTTGGAAAACTTTAACCTTCGATATCTCCTAAACGGTTAGAGATACAGGCTTCGGACTGGTACCAAATTAAAGCCCTTTCAAAACCCTACATTTTGGACTACATGGACGACTCTCTACTCCCAGTAGAAGCGGAGATATCGACGGATGAAAGCTGGATATCGATAGAGAAAGGCTGGAAAACTTTTAACCTTCGATATCTCCTAAACGGTTAGAGATACAGGCTTCGGACTGGTACCAAATTAAAGCCCTTTCAAAACCCTACATTTTGGACTACATGGACGACTCTCTACTCCCAGTAGAAGCGGAGATATCGACGGATGAAGGCTGGATATCGATAGAGAAAGGCTGGAAAACTTTAACCTTCGATATCTCCTAAACGGTTAGAGATACAGGCTTCGGACTGGTACCAAATTAAAGCCCTTTCAAAACCCTACATTTTGGACTACATGGACGACTCTCTACTCCCAGTAGAAGCGGAGATATCGACGGAATGAAGGCTGGATATCGATGAGAAAGGCTGTAAAACTTAACCTTCGATATCTCCTAAACGGTTAGAGATACAGGCTTCGGACTGGTACCAAATTAAAGCCCTTTCAAAACCCTACATTTTGGACTACATGGACGACTCTCTACTCCCAGTTGGAAGCGGAGATATCGACGGAGAAAGCTGGTTGGAAAAACTTTAACCTTCGATATCTCCTAAACGGTTAGAGATACAGGCTTCGGACTGGTACCAAATTAAAGCCCTTTCAAAACCCTACATTTTGGACTACATGGACGACTCTCTACTCCCAGTAGAAGCGGAGATATCGACGGATGAAGCTGGATATCGATGAGAAAGGCTGGTAAAAACTTTAACCTTCGATATCTCCTAAACGGGTTAGAGATACAGGCTTCGGACTGGTACCAAATTAAAGCCCTTTCAAAACCCTACATTTTGGACTACATGGACGACTCTCTACTCCCAGTAGAAGCGGAGATATCGACGGATGAAGGTGGATATCGATGGAGAAAGGCTGAAAACTTTAACCTTCGATATCTCCTAAACGGTTAGAGATACAGGCTTCGGACTGGTACCAAATTAAAGCCCTTTCAAAACCCTACATTTTGGACTACATGGACGACTCTCTACTCCCAGTAGAAGCGGAGATATCGACGGATGAAGCTGGATATCGATGAGAAAGCTGGAAAACTTTAACCTTCGATATCTCCTAAACGGTTAGAGATACAGGTTCGGACTGGTACCAAATTAAAGCCCTTTCAAAACCCTACATTTTGGACTACATGGACGACTCTCTACTCCCAGTAGAAGCGGAGATATCGACGGAGAAATATTGGAAATCCTTTAACCTTCGATATCTCCTAAACGGTTAGAGATACAGGCTTCGGACTGGTACCAAATTAAAGCCCTTTCAAAACCCTACATTTTGGACTACATGGACGACTCTCTACTCCCAGTGAAGCGGAGATATCGACGGAGAGAAGGTTGGAAAATTTTAACCTTCGATATCTCCTAAACGGTTAGAGATACAGGCTTCGGACTGGTACCAAATTAAAGCCCTTCAGAAACCCTACATTTTGGACTACATGGACGACTCTCTACTCCCAGTAGAAGCGAGATATCGCGGATGAGCTGGATATCGACGGAGAAAGGTTGGAAAACTTTAACCTTCGATATCTTCCTAAACGGTTAGAGATACAGGCTTCGTACAGGTACCAAATTAAAGCCCTTTCAAAAACCCTACATTTTGGACTAGCATGGACGACTCTCTACTCCCAGTAGAAGCGGAGATATCGACGGATGAAGGCTGGATATCGATAGAGAAAGGCTGGAAAACTTTAACCTTCGATATCTCCTAAACGGTTAGAGATACAGGCTTCGGACTGGTACCAAATTAAAGCCCTTTCAAAACCCTACATTTTGGACTACATGGACGACTCTCTACTCCCAGTAGAAGCGGAGATATCGACGGATGAAGGCTGGATATCGATGAGAAAGGCTGGAAAACTTTAACCTTCGATATCTCCTAAACGGTTAGAGATACAGGCTTCGGACTGGTACCAAATTAAAGCCCTTTCAAAACCCTACATTTTGGACTACATGGACGACTCTCTACTCCCAGTAGAAGCGGAGATATCGACGGATGAAGCTGGATATCGATGGAGAAAGGCTGGAAAACTTTAACCTTCGATATCTCCTAAACGGTTAGAGATACAGGCTTCGGACTGGTACCAAATTAAAGCCCTTTCAAAACCCTACATTTTGGACTACATGGACGACTCTCTACTCCCAGTAGAAGCGGAGATATCGACGGAGAAAGGTTGGAAAACTTTAACCTTCGATATCTCCTAAACGGTTAGAGATACAGGCTTCGGACTGGTACCAAATTAAAGCCCTTTCAAAACCCTACATTTTGGACTACATGGACGACTCTCTACTCCCAGTAGAAGCGGAGATATCGACGGATGAAGGCTGGATATCGATGAGAAAGGAAAACTTTAACCTTCGATATCTCCTAAACGGTTAGAGATACAGGCTTCGGACTGGTACCAAATTAAAGCCCTTTCAAAACCCTACATTTTGGACTACATGGACGACTCTCTACTCCCAGTAGAAGCGGAGATATCGACGGATGAAGGTTGGAAAACTTTAACCTTCGATATCTCCTAAACGGTTAGAGATACAGGCTTCGGACTGGTACCAAATTAAAGCCCTTTCAAAACCCTACATTTTGGACTACATGGACGACTCTCTACTCCCAGTAGAAGCGGAGATATCGACGGATGAAGGCTGGATATCGATGAGAAAGGCTGAAAACTTTAACCTTCGATATCTCCTAAACGGTTAGAGATACAGGCTTCGGACTGGTACCAAATTAAAGCCCTTTCAAAACCCTACATTTTGGACTACATGGACGACTCTCTACTCCCAGTAGAAGCGGAGATATCGACGGAGAAAGGCTGGAAAACTTTAACCTTCGATATCTCCTAAACGGTTAGAGATACAGGCTTCGGACTGGTACCAAATTAAAGCCCTTTCAAAACCCTACATTTTGGACTACATGGACGACTCTCTACTCCCAGTGAAGCGGAGATATCGACGGATGAAGGCTGGATATCGATGAGAAAGGCTGGAAAACTTTAACCTTCGATATCTCCTAAACGGTTAGAGATACAGGCTTCGGACTGGTACCAAATTAAAGCCCTTTCAAAACCCTACATTTTGGACTACATGGACGACTCTCTACTCCCAGTAGAAGCGGAGATATCGACGGATGAAGGCTGGATATCGATGAGAAAGGCTGGAAAACTTTAACCTTCGATATCTCCTAAACGGTTAGAGATACAGGCTTCGGACTGGTACCAAATTAAAGCCCTTTCAAAACCCTACATTTTGGACTACATGGACGACTCTCTACTCCCAGTAGAAGCGGAGATATCGACGGAGAAAGGTTGGAAAACTTTAACCTTCGATATCTCCTAAACGGTTAGAGATACAGGCTTCGGACTGGTACCAAATTAAAGCCCTTTCAAAACCCTACATTTTGGACTACATGGACGACTCTCTACTCCCAGTAGAAGCGGAGATATCGACGGATGAAAATCGATAGAAAGGCTGAAAACTTTAACCTTCGATATCTCCTAAACGGTTAGAGATACAGGCTTCGGACTGGTACCAAATTAAAGCCCTTTCAAAACCCTACATTTTGGACTACATGGACGACTCTCTACTCCCAGTAGAAGCGGAGATATCGACGGAGAAGGTGGATATCGGAAAACTTTAACCTTCGATATCTCCTAAACGGTTAGAGATACAGGCTTCGGACTGGTACCAAATTAAAGCCCTTTCAAAACCCTACATTTTGGACTACATGGACGACTCTCTACTCCCAGTAGAAGCGGAGATATCGACGGATGAAAGGTTGGAAAACTTTAACCTTCGATATCTCCTAAACGGTTAGAGATACAGGCTTCGGACTGGTACCAAATTAAAGCCCTTTCAAAACCCTACATTTTGGACTACATGGACGACTCTCTACTCCCAGTGGAAGCGGAGATATCGACGGAGAAAGGTTGGAAATTTTAACCTTCGATATCTCCTAAACGGTTAGAGATACAGGCTTCGGACTGGTACCAAATTAAAGCCCTTTCAAAACCCTACATTTTGGACTACATGGACGACTCTCTACTCCCAGTAGAAGCGGAGATATCGACGGATGAAGGCTGGATATCGATGAGAAAGGTGAAAACTTTAACCTTCGATATCTCCTAAACGGTTAGAGATACAGGCTTCGGACTGGTACCAAATTAAAGCCCTTTCAAAACCCTACATTTTGGACTACATGGACGACTCTCTACTCCCAGTGAAGCGGAGATATCGACGGAGAAGGTTGGAAAACTTTAACCTTCGATATCTCCTAAACGGTTAGAGATACAGGCTTCGGACTGGTACCAAATTAAAGCCCTTTCAAAACCCTACATTTTGGACTACATGGACGACTCTCTACTCCCAGTAGAAGCGGAGATATCGACGGAGAAAGGTTGGAAAACTTTAACCTTCGATATCTCCTAAACGGTTAGAGATACAGGCTTCGGACTGGTACCAAATTAAAGCCCTTTCAAAACCCTACATTTTGGACTACATGGACGACTCTCTACTCCCAGTGGAAGCGGAGATATCGACGGAGAAAGGTTGGAAAACTTTAACCTTCGATATCTCCTAAACGGTTAGAGATACAGGCTTCGGACTGGTACCAAATTAAAGCCCTTTCAAAACCCTACATTTTGGACTACATGGACGACTCTCTACTCCCAGTGAAGCGGAGATATCGACGGAGAAGGTTCGATGAGAAAGGCTAAATTTAACCTTCGATATCTCCTAAACGGTTAGAGATACAGGCTTCGGACTGGTACCAAATTAAAGCCCTTTCAAAACCCTACATTTTTGGACTACATGGAAGGGCGACCTCTCTATCCCAGTTAGAAAGCGAGAATCGACGGCATGAATGCTGGATAGCGATAGAGAAAGGCTGGAAAAATTTAAGCAACTTCGATATCTCTTAAAACGGTAGACATAGCAGGCTTCGGGACTGTACCAAATTGAAGCCCTTTCAAAAACCCTTTCATTTGCGACTACGATGGACACTCTTTACCCCAGTGGAAGCGGAGATTATCGACGGAGGAAAAGCGTTGGATATCGATAGAGAAAGGCTGTAAAAACTTTAACCTTCGATAACCTGCCTAAAAACGGTTAGAGGATACAGCTTCGGGAACTTGTACAAATAAAAGCCTGTCAAAATCCTACAATTTGGACTACAGGACGACTCTCTACTCCATGGGAAGCGGAGATTATCGACGAAGAAAGTTATAGAACAAACTTTAACCTCGATATCTTCTAAACGGTTAGAGATACAGGCTTCGGACTGGTACCAAAATTAAAAGTCCTTTCGCAAACCCTACCATTTTCGCGACTACATGGACGAACTCTCTACTCCCAGTGAACGGACGGAGATATCGACGAGAAAGGTTTAGAAATTTTAACCTTCGAAATCTCCTAAACGTTTAGAGATACAGGTTTGGAGCTGTACCAAATTAAAGCCCTTTCAAAACCCTACATTTGACGACATGGACGACTCCTACCCCAGTGGAAGCGGAGATATCGACAGATTGAAGGCTGGATTATCGATAGAGAAAGTCTGGAAAATTTAACTTCGGTATCTCCTAAAACGGGTTAGATTACAGGCTTCGTACTGGCTACCAAAATTAAGGCCCCTTTCAAAACCCACATTTGCTACAGACGACCTCTCTACTCCCAGGGGAACGGAAAGATATCAAAACGTAGAAAGTTGGGAAAACTTTAACCTCGATATCTCCTAAAACGGTTTGAGATACAGCTTTCGGACTGTAACCAAATTAAAAGCCCTTTCAAAACCCACATTTTTGGACTACATGGGGACGACTCCTACTCCCAGTGGAAGCGGAAATATCGACGAAGAAAGTATATAATTTAACTCGATAGATCCTAACGGTTAGAGATTACAGGCTTTCGTACTCGGCTACCCAAATTAAGGCCCTTTTTCAGAAGAGCGGGCGCGTACAGATTTGGGCTACAATGACGACTCTCTACTCCAGTGAAGCGGAGATATCGACGTAAAGAAAGGCGGAAAAATTTAACCTTCGATATCTTCCTTAAAACGGGTTAGAGATACAGGCTTCGGGGACTGGTACCAAATTAAAGCCCTTTGCAAAAAACCCCGGTACTAACCAATTTCTTGTGCACTACCGCTTATTTACGTACTTTCTTCTCCAATTCTTCCCAGGAGAATGTCGGAGATATATTCGAACGAGGAAGGAAATATGGGACTGCTGAGAATAGGTAGACTATCACCTAACTTTCGAGACTAATAATAGCTAGTGCCTGAATATCTATGGATGTAGAGTTTGCCACTGAAACGAGGCTTATTCCGTGACTTTTAACCTTATATTAAAAGACGCTCTTTTGCGAAATTAATTGATTCCTCTGTAACAAAAAATTATAAGATTACCTAAAGCATAGTGAGTAGAGATGAGACTCGTCTAATACTTTACTCAGTTGAAGAAGCGAGAAGATACCGATATTCTCGGAAAGAATAACGGATATGGATAATTCGTATGATAAGTGAAAGCTGATAAAACTAATATTAAAAGAGGAACCATTTCAGCATCATCTCGTACTAATTACGGTAATATGAAGAGCGTACAGGCTGGGATCGGGGAAGACTGTACCTATATCAAGCTTAATAGCCTTTCAAAACACACCAATTATGGAACTACATGGAATCCATAACCTCTCAATACTACACAGTGGTAAGCGTGTGTGAACGAATATACCGTACGAGGAAGTTATTATTGAGGAAAACTGTATCCTTTCGGAGTAGATGTTCTCCAATAAACGGTTGAAATTTCTACTCTATGCTCTCACTCTCAACCTCATATTACCTAGTTGGTGATTGTTTTGAATAATTTAAGATTAACCGTTAATTGAGTGTGAACTGATCGGTAGAGAGTTAATAGTTTACCTAATACATGTGCACATTTCGGTTACAACTTTTATTCTCACACCATGGCGTTCATCCAACTTGGAGTGTGATAAAGAGCTATAAGAAGTTAGAAATAGGTGTGATAGATCGGGTGCGCGTATGTTATGATCAAAGAATGTTTTGAGGTTTTTTGGTGACAGAGGGGCTTTTAATTGGTTCTGTTATATGGTACCCTCAATCTGAGAGCCTGTTATCTCAACCCGTTTAGAGATATCGAAAGTGATTTAATATTTAATTACGAGGCTTTTTCTGTGCGAAACAGAAATAGAATAACTGCTATGATCCTTTGTCTCTTCGCAAAATACTTCTCCACCTCTACCACTGGAGCCAAGTTATGAATAGTAAACATTCCATAAGCTAGGTCTGAATATGTGTAGGGTTTTCGACAGAGGACTATTCTCAAAGATTAATTGGTATCCAAGATACGAACGCCACAATATTATCTCAAATATACCGTTTAGTGAAGTGATATCTGAAGATTAAGAGTATTATCTAATGACTTCTCGTCTCACTAAATCTCTCCGTCCAATCTGGGTAGTATAGATTCGTCCATGTAGTCCAAAATTAGGCGTTTTTGTGAAAGCTTTTATTTTTTGGTACCATCTCCGAACATCCATTGTTAAATCAATCTGAACCGTATAATAGAGAGATATCGGATTGGGTTTGAAATTTTGTCCTGCCTTTCTACGTCTATATGTATTCCCCTGCTACCCAGTGTGACTGGGTTTCTTAATGTTAAGATTGTAGATTCGCTCACGAGCCCAAAATTGGTTTAGTTTTGAAAGGGGGCGTCTCTACACGTGTAATACAGAGCCATAACGTCCTTTTATTAAGAGGAGTCGTTTATTTCCCTGCATTCCCTTTAGAAGGTTATCCATTTGGTTCTACGCGTAAAAGCCTTGTGTGGTATTACTTCTTATGAGTCCTTAACCTGGATTTTAGGTCCAGAAAGTAAATACGAGTAAGGTTAGAATGTCTTTAGTCAGCTATTTTAGCAGTCTGTGTCGGTCGATAGCTCCAATGCCACCCTCTCTTACTGCAGAGTGTGAGTTTCCGACAGTCAGAGATGGTATCAGCATCCCATAAAGATCGGTTTAGCACACCTTATCACTGGGATGAGAGGTAGCTCTGAAATGGCTTGAAATTTTCTGGACGATCGTCCGCGAAAGTTGAAATTCCATGTCGCGGACCGGGGGATCCCGGGAAATTTACAGGGATTGGATCCGGAAGGTACTAAGTCCTGGCCAAGCGCCTTTGTTATTTTCTGCATATCTAACAGCTCGGCCGAAGGTATATGTGAAATCGATTAGGTGACGAATAGAGGAGTATTAAAAGTTAATTAACCAATCCGCTCTCTCTAGCGTAATCATGCAGTCTCTCCGCGTTAGCAGGGGAGAGCGCCAGCGGGAGTAGAGAGTCGTCCATGTGTTATATTACACAGAGAGTGTGTGGGTTTGAAAGGGCTTTAATTTGGTACCAGTCGAAGCCTGTATCTCTAACCGTTTAGGAATATCGAAGGTAAAGTTTTCCAGCTTTCTCTATCGATATCCAGCCTTCATCCGTCGATATCTCCGTTCTACTGGGAGTAGAGAGTCGTCCATGTAGTCCAAAATGTAGTTTTGAAAGGGCTTTAATTTGGTACCAGTCCAAGCCTGTATCTCTAACGTTTAGGAGATATCGAAGAATTAAAGTTTTCTAAAGCCTTTCTCCGTCGATATCTTCCGCTTCACTGGGAGTAGAGAGTCGTCCAGTAGTCCAAATGTAGGGTTTTTGAAAGGGCTTTAATTTGGTACGCAGTCCGAAGCCTGTATCTCTAACCGTTTAGGAGATATCGAAGTAAGTTCCTACGTTATACTTTATCGTCGATATCTCCGCTATCCTACTGGGAGTAGAGAGTCTCCATGTAGTCCAAAATGTAGGGTTTTGAAAGGGCTTTATATTTGGTACCAGTCCGAAGCCTGTATCTCTAACCGTTTAGGAGTATCGAAGGTAAAGTTTTCAGCCTTTCTCTATCGATATCCAGCCTTCATCCGTCGATATCCGCTTCACTGGGAGTAGAGAGTCGTCCATGTAGTCCAAAATGAGGGTTTTGAAAGGGCTTAAATTTGGTACCAGTCCGAAGCCTGTATTCTAACCGTTTAGGAGATATCGAAGGTTAAAGTTTTCCAGCCTTTCTCTATCGATACCAGCCTTCATCCGTCGATATCTCCGCTTCACTGGGAGTAGGATCGTCCATGTAGTCAAAATGTAGGGTTTTGAAAGGGCTTTAATTTGGTACCAGTCCGAAGCCTGTATCTCTAACCGTTTAGGAGATATCGAAGGTTAAAGTTTTCCAAGCCTTTTCATCCGTCATATCTCCGCTTCTACTGGGAGTAGAGAGTCGTCCATGTAGTCCAAAATGTAGGGTTTTGAAGGGCTTTAATTTGGTACCAGTCCGAACGCTGTATCTCTAACCGTTTGGAGATATCGAAGGTTAAAGTTTTCCAGATTCTCTTCATATCCGCTCATCCGTCGATATCTCCGCTTCTACTGGGGTAGAGAGTCGTCCATGTAGTCCAAAATGTAGGGTTTTGAAAGGGCTTTAAATTTGGTACCAGTCCGAAGCCTGTATCTCTAACGTTTAGGAGATATCGAAGGTTAAAGAATTTCAAGCCTTTCTCCATCGATATCCAGCTTCATCCGTCGATATCTCCGCTTCTACTGGGAGTAAGAGATCGTCCATGTAGTCCAAAATGTAGGGTTTTGAAAGGCTCTTAATTTGGTACCAGTCCGAAGCCTGTATCTCTAACCGTTTAGGAGATATCGAAGGTAAAGTTTTTACAGCCTTTCTCCATCGATATCCAGCTTCATCCGTCGATATCTCCGCTTCTACTGGAGTAGAGAGTCCATGTAGTCCAAAATTAGGGTTTTGAAAGGCTTTAATTTGGTACCAGTCCGAAGCCTGTATCTCTAACCGTTTAGGAGATATCGAAGGTTAAAGTTTCCACCATTTCTCGTCGATATCCAGCCTTCATCCGTCATATCTCCGCTTCTACTGGGAGTAGAGAGTCGTCCATGTAGTCCAAAATGTAGGGTTTTTGAAGGGCTTTAATTGGTACAGTCCGAAGCCTGTATCTCTACGCGTTTAGGAGTATATCGAAGAGTTCAAAATTTTCTCCAAACCCTTTCCGTCGATATCTCCGCTTCACTGGGAGATTGTCTAGTCCCGACCGATTTTGTAGTCCGAAAAGTGTAGGGTTTTGAAAAGAGTGTGTATATTTGAGGGTATACAACAGTCCGAAAGCCTGTATCTCTAACCGTTTAGGAGAATATCGAAGGTTAAAGTTTTCCAATACTTCTTCTATCCGTCGATATCTCCGCTTCCACTGGGAGTAGAGAAGTCGTCCATGTTAGTCCAAATAGTTAGGTTTTGAAAGGGCTTTAATTTGTTGGTAAGTCCGAAGTACCATCCCTGTATCTAACCGTTTAGGAGATGAATCGAAGGTTAAAATGTTTCCAGCCTTCTCTATCGATATCCAGCCTTCATCCGTCGATATCTTCCGCTTTCTACTGGGGAGTAGAGAGTCGTCCATGTTAGTCCAATAACTATATAGGGTTTTAGAAAGACCGGCTAATTAATATTGGTTCCATTCGACGGTATCCTAGATTCGCTGTTAGAGCATCGAATTAGTCTGATTAACGTTCTCACGATATCAGATAGTCGATTCGGTGATATCTCACGCCTACTCGTAAAAGTCGTTCATGTGGATAGTCTCCAATAATAGGGTTGCGAATACGGCATGGTATCGAGCTGTATTCTAAGCCGCTATTTACTGGAGATATCGAGGTAAGTCCGCATCATCTATGATAGTCCCAGCCTGCTCGATATTCGCTCTACTTGAGGTCGTTGTAGCCAAAATGTAGGGTTGAAAAGCCGGCCTTAACTATGGTATCGAGTACGAAGACTTTCTGCAACCGTTTTAAGGGCAGATATGAGTGGTTAAAGTTTTGCGCAACAATTGCCGCTATCGATATTCACATCTGGGTCGATATTCCGCTTCTACTGGGAGTAGAAGTCGTCCGAGTGTAGTGCAAAAATTGTAGCCGGTTTGTGAAAGGTGCTTTAATTTGGTACCTGTCCGTGATGCCTGTCATTCTAACCGTTTTAGGAGGAATATCGAAGGTTAAAGTTTTTCCACACTTTCTCTCGTCGATATTTTCTCCGCTTCCCACTGGACAGTAGAGGAGTCGTCCATGTAGTCCAAATGATAGGGTTTTGAAAGGCTTTGAATTGTGGACCAGCCGGAAAGCCTGTATCATTCTAACGCGTTAGGAAAGATATCGAAAGGTTTAAATTTTCGCAAACGATCTTTTCTCCGATAACGATATAGCACTCCTCTCCGACGCTATTCTTCTACTGGGAGTGTAGAGAGTGAACGTCGCAGTAGTCCAAAATTGATAGGTTTTGAATCAAGGCGCTTTTAATTAGGTAGCGCAGTCGCGAAGCCTGTATCTGCTAAACCTTTTAGTGAGATAGTCGAAGGATTTAGAAGTTTTCCAGGCCTTTCAATCCTACGATTCGCAGCTTTCATCCGGAACGATATCTCCGCTTCTATGGGGGATAGAGAGTGCGGTGCATGTAGTATACAAAATGTAGGGTATTTGAGCTAAGGCGCTTTCGTGATAATTTTTTGGTACGGACAGTGCAGAAGCCTGTATCTCTAACCGTTGGTGGTAGATATCAACCGAGTTTAAAGTTTTTACAGTATTCTCTTCCAATCGATATCCAGCTTTTCATTCGCGCATATCTGTCCGCTTCTACTGGGTTAGCTGAGAGTCTAAGCATGTTAGCTCGACAATTATAATGGGGTTTAATGAAATAGGAGCTTTTATATTTGGGTTACGTGGCTCATCGTAGCCTGTATCTTCTGAGACCAGTTCCTAGGGAGATATCGAAGGTTAAAGTTTTCCCAAGCCGTCTATCATCACAGCTCATGGAATATCTCCGCTTCGCGACGTGGAGTGGAAGAGGCGTCCATGCTAGTCCAAATGTAGGGTTATTTGAAAGAGACTTTAATTTAGGGTGACATGTCCTGAAGTGCCCGTTCGTATCTTGCTCTTAAAACCGTTTAGGAGATATCCGAAGGTTAAAGTTTTACAGCCTTTCTCTATCGATATCCAGCCTTTCATCCGTGCGATGTCTCCGTTCTACTGGGAGTAGAGAGTCGTCCAATGTAGTATCCAAAGATGATAGGGTTTGAAATGGGCTTTAATTTCGTACCAGTCCGAAGCCTTCCGATCTCATATAACCACCGAATTAAGATCATCAAGGTCTAAAGTTTCCAGCCTTCCTCTATCGATATTCTGCGAGCTCGTTCATCGTCGGAATATACTCCGCTTCAACGATTGGACATGAAGGAAGAGTCGTCCAGATAGTAGTGCTCAAAATATTGTGATGTTTGGTTGACATAGGCGCGTACCTTTGAGTTAAGATAAGCGGCGGGGTACCAGTGCCTGGGCGAGGAACTGATGTTGATTTTCTAACTAACCGTAATGTAAAGGAGAAATTCGAAGTGTGAAAAAGAGTTTATGACAGCCTGGGTTTCGTCCATTTCGACTGATCCGGCTTCATCCGTGCGATATCTCCGCTATGCTACTGGGGGTGCAGTT
The DNA here is from genome assembly GCF_003227715.2 of Harpegnathos saltator. Taxonomy (NCBI): domain Eukaryota; kingdom Metazoa; phylum Arthropoda; class Insecta; order Hymenoptera; family Formicidae; genus Harpegnathos; species Harpegnathos saltator. The sequence goes on from NW_020229976.1 coordinate 41,175, forward strand.
GGATACGTCTTGACGCAGCTGGTAATCTCGCAACCGCAGATAGTAGCGTCACCGCGGCCAGTCGTCAAAGCTTAAGGTAAGGGCCCGTGTTACCGGTTTGCGAGTATAGCCCAGCGCAGAGCCCGTGTAAGAGGGCCGGAGAAAGAAGGATTTGGACGAGTGGAAATTAAGTGATGGCAAGGTGGGCGAGGAAGTACCCACGTCGCGAGAAGCAGTGTAAATTCTTAAACCTTTATGGCGAGAATACGGAAGAAAGTTACGAGCAGGTTCTACAGCCGTTACTGCTGTACTCGAATGTCTAATCAACTTCCCTCCTGTCCGATGATTCTCCCGGTTTTCTACGGAGTAGGAGAGTCGTCTAATGTAGTCCAAAAATGTATGGTTTTGAAAGGGCTTTTAATTTGGTTTACACAGTCCGAAGGCCTGTATCTCTAACCGTTTAGGAGAATCGAAGGAAAGGTTTTCCAAACATTTCTCCGTCGAATCTCCCTTCCACTGGGAGTAGAGAGTCGTCCATGTAGTCCAAAAAATGGGTAGGGTTTTGAAAGGGGTCTTTAATTTGGTACCAGTCCGAAGTCCTGTATCTCAAAGCCGGATTAGCAAGATGATCGAAAGGTTAAGAGTTTTCTCGACCAAGCTTTTCTCGTCGGTTATCTTCCGCTTCCACGTGGGAGCATAGGAAGAGGGCGTGCCGATGGTGATGTCCAAGAAGTGTAAAGGGTTTTGAAAAGAAGGCTTTAATTTGAGACGGTTAAGCCAGTCCGATAGGTAGCCGATAGTCTGCTAAACCGGTATAATAGGAGATAACGAAAAGTGGGTAATAGGGATTTTGGACGAGGGACGCTTATCTCCATCCGATAATCCCAACCATTCTCCGTCGATATCTCCCTTCCACTTTGGGAAGGTAGAACGGAGTCCGTCAAGTGTAGTCCAATAGAATGTTAGGTTTTGAATGAGAAGGCGGTTTTAAAGGTAATGAAGGAGAAAGCTGGTACCTGTCCGGAGAAGCCTGTGTTATCTGCAAACCAAAGTGTTTATGATCGGAGGATATCGAGATTATAGCCGTTAGGATGAGTCCCGTAAATTCTAAACCCAATTTCCTTCCGATCTAAGATAATTTGCTTCACTAGCGTGTCGGGGGTAGTGAGAGGTCGCTCAATAATAGTCCACAAAGTGGATAGGTTTTTTAAAAAGGGCTTATAATTTCCGGAGGTGTTATGCGTAGCCGAGTCCGAGAGATCCTGAAGTAATCTCGTAACGTGGTTGAGGAAGAGAGAGTGCGCAAGGTGTAAAGGTCTTAACAGCCGTGTCCAGCGCAGGTGTACCGCGCACGGCTCTTCATCCGTCGATTCTCCCACTTTCTACTGGGGTGTAGTAGAGAGTCGTCCATGTTGTTCAGGTCCATAACAGATGATAGGGTTTTATCGAAGGGCCTTTAATTTGGTACCACCGTGAACGAAGCCTGGTATCTCGCTAACCGGTTTAGTGAGATATCGGTAAGCGCTTAGGAATGATATCCAGACCTTCTCTTCGCGTCATAGTGCAGTCCGCGTCCACAGGGATTAGTTAGATGAGAGAGATACCATGTATAGTCTCAATGGAATGTACGTAGGGTTTTAATGTATAGGGCTTTCAATATTTTTCACGGTGACCATGTCGCGGTAAGTCTAGCGTTGTGTCT
>NW_020229977.1:0-20587 GCF_003227715.2 Harpegnathos saltator
CCCGCGTCCGCCGAATTGCTGTTGTTTTCCGCACAACTAAAACAGAAATGTATTTCCCAGTTGATAATCTGCTGGTGGAGAGAGAATATCTTGATCGAGGTAAATCGGAAATACGGAAATATTTTGATATGGGATATTTATCTCAATATTTTAGTTTCAACATTGAAAATTCAAATGAGACATGAAACTTTCAAGAGAGCTGATGAGGACAAGTTGCAAAGGCAAAGATCGTAAAGGGTTGAACACAGATGTATAGGAAACTTGTAAACTTTACCTTCCGGCCGACCCTGCTCTGCCCGAACCAGATCCTCCGGTGCGGCATCAGCGTCCACCGGACTTGCTTCTCGCAACGTCTGGAACAAAAATTTAACGTTCCTGGTTGGTAAGCAGCGATAGAGAAAGAATGTTTGATCGGAATGAATGGAGAATATTCGCTACGGTTTTTTTCTTCATTGACATTGAAAGTCTAGATAGGACATGGAGCTCTTGAAAGAGCTGACGAAAAAAGATGACAACAAGAAACGGAGACAACAGTTGTGTGCTCTCGAAAATATTCTTTTACAAATGGACATTTAAATTTGAATCCCGTAAGGAGAGTAAAGCAAACTTGAAATTTTGTAATGCTTGACGCAAATTTTGTGATACCATTATTTTTGGAGAAGATACAAATAAAATGATATAATTTGATTTTGGTTTATTTTTATTTGGTTAAATTGTTATCTTTTTCTATAAAAATAGAAATTTAGATAATAATATTTCATGTTAACGTATTTAGATTAGTTATCATATAAAAATAATAAATACATGGTACTCAATGCATGCGACTTACATTGTCGTATTCTTTACTGGTGTCCTTTACTCGCGGCATCATAATCCTCGACCGAAATAATCCCTGTGTCTCGGAACGTCGCCTCATCCCTCATTGTGAATGTAATCCCTCGGATCGCTCACTGTCACGGACACTGTCATTGCACTATTAAACACTGCACAATTAAACTATTAATGACGTTCGGATAATAGGCCTTTCGCGTCCGCGTACACGTAAGCTTGTAATTCGTGCCCGACCGCGAAATATTTTTTCGCGATTTCGTCGAGACACGTCATCAGAATTACACGAGAAGCCGCAAATTTTCGCGTGTCGATACAGACTACACTCGCTAATGAGAGGACCTCGCGTCCGCGTTAATTAGGCGTTCGAACATTACTAACGCCGCGACAATGACGCAGTATATTGCTGGAGAGTGACGCGGTCCGTGCGGCTTGAGTGCCCGAGTCTAACTGGAGGCCATTTTGCGTCGCCGCAGCATGTAGCCGCTTTTCGGCGGGAGACGAATTCCCGGCTTCTGATTGGCTGGGGCCTCCCATCCGGCCATCGCCGTCTCGGTACGTACGTTGCGCCTATTCGTGATTGTCCCCAAGCTGTGTAGCCTCAGGGACTGTTTAACGGTCTTAAGGCTCGTCTACAATAGCTGGAAGAGTAAGGCTGTAAGGCTGTAACGTAAGCTGTCAGCGAATGAAAATATTTCATTTCGTCGTCACGGATCTAACTACTGGACGGGTAAATGTGAAATAATTGTTTAGCCGCGTTAATTAAAATATATATTGTTGCAATAAAAGAAGGTTATGTAAATAGAGTGTACTTAATAATAGAACTTATTTTTAAACGAAATAATCCAGCAGCACAGCACAGGAACGCATCTCACCACAGTTTGGTATGGTGTGGTAGTAGCTTAAAGTTTTATTTAATACTATAATTTCGATCCTAATTATTTAACGACGATGGATCTAACTAAACGCGGTGACGCTCTTTGCACATGCGAATTACAGATCGTCGGAGTCGATTGCTATGCGTCAGTTCTCAATTATCCCGGTCATCACGATAGGTCCTTAGGTGGTTATTTCGCAATTACGCGTTTTTACTGACTATGTTATCGTAACGGATCGAGATCACAGAACATACTAGCGCGATACTGGAGGCATGCGACTTACACGTCTGAGACGTTCACGTAGGGGGATTAACGCCGGGATGCAGCAGCTCTCTCGCTCTGTGTCACCAGCGGCTTTTCCTCCTACTCCCTCGGGTTTTCGCACGGCAGGATAATCCTGGGCACTGTCCGCGAGTGTTCACCCACGCCCGGTTTCGCGATTACCTCTCGTTACGCTATGACGCAATTCCCTTTGTTACGGGACGATATTCCGCAACACGTGTGTGCACCGTTCGCGCGTCCAGCAACGACTCCTGTGCACACTTCACGTGCCTAGCAACGACTGAGCAGGCTTGTGCCTGCTCGAAGCACAACGGCTTCCCCTACTGCTCGTTTCTTTTTTTTTTTTTCTACGGCGGTTTTCGCTACAAAGGCGACCCTTATCTACAAAGCGGGTCGCCGCACTTCGTGTCTATATACATGCGTCAGGCTCGTACCTAATCGGGGCCCCCGCTGTGCTAAATAAAATTTTTATAAAATTATCGCGCGCTACCGCTATCGCTGTTACCAAACGATTCGATAGTAAATAAATAAATTATCGCACGCGATATTTCTTATCAAGAGGTTCTTAGTTACCTCGAGTATTTCAATTAAAATACGCAAAACTTAATTTTCAACACGGATGGTGAGCTGGTTGTTTCGTGATTCGATTTAAAGTTAGTTAACAAATTATTAATAATAAAGACTCGTTAATTACGAATATGCACCTCACCATACGTGGTTACTTGTAGAACATAAAATAATGAATATATTAATCCATATGCGTGTTATAATAAACAATCTAATAAATTCGGCCAAGCCAAAATAAAATTTAACCGTTAAGTTGTGACCGGAGCGCGGGTGACCCATAAAATTTGGACCTCACCTATATGGTGACTCTTACCTATATGGTACCTATTTGATACCTGTATGGTCCCCCTGTATGGACCCTCGATGGTACCCTACAGGGTATGGTGCCTCTATGGTTTGGTATCTGTATGGCCTTGCTTTATGATCCCTCGATGGTACCCTAAATGGTATGGTACCTGTATGGTCTCCTATTCGGAGCCCCTATGGTGTCCTCCTTGGATCGGTTGATTACCTTGATGGTCCACCTTGATGGGACCTCTAGGAGGCGAGTCTGGTACCGGGATGGTACTCCTACGTGGTTGGTTCCAATGAACAGGATGGTGCACCTGTAAGGGTCCGCGAAAATACCGCGATGGTCCCGAGCTAATATTTATGGACAAATTGAAAAATTTTTGGTTAAAATTGTCTGTCTCGAGTTCCGCGCCTCAGCTTTGCCCCCGACGCACCTTTTATTATCGGTCGCCACCTTATTTTTTGGATTAATAAGGAAACCTTCGGTTTGAATTAATATCAAAGAAATCTATATGAAATGCTGGTTCGCGTCGCTGGACGGATTCCTTACTACAGTCGGAACCTATATGGAATACGATCGTGTACGAACGGAGGATAGGTATGATAGGTACGTATGTATATCTCGAATAAATGTTAAACAAACAATATCACATATATATTTATAAAATACAATAACGCTCTTATACTCTACCCTGAAATAATAGTTATTATTGTTGTTACTAGCTACGTCGGTTCGAATGGGCCACGCCCTTCGCGCTGACCTATGTGGTCGTATGGTCTAAGACGTATTTGCGGAATATATAAAATATCAGACTTCCGTTCATCAAGCTTCTTTAACGACGCGCGTCTTAAATAACCGCTTTAGGCCTTTATCAATTCTCGTATCCCGAACGTTGGAGTCACAGAGTCGTGAACATTATTCACTAGCGAGTATTACTGACCGCGAATACCTATATGGTACAATCTCGTAGACGTATAAATCTATGGCGCGATTCACTATACAATTACGCGTAGCACGTCGGAATGGAAATAGACGAACTTACGATCACGCTCGAGGAATTTCTGGTACTTACGGGAGGCTTGCGCCGTCTCGCAATCAACTATCCCCGGAAGGGCTCTGGGCAGGCTGATGCCCAATATGCGGGGCCCCGGGGAGGCCCGGCGTCGGTTGTACGCAACCGTGATGATGTCCGTGGTTCTCTACGGGGCGCCGGTTTGGGTTGAAGCCTTTGCTGCAACTCAGCGAGCCCAGGTGGACCTGAGACGTATTCAGCGGCAGATCGCGTTGAGGGTGGTATCCGGGTACAGGACGGTGTCGTACGTGGCTGCGACCCTTCTGGCTCGGATGCCGCCCGTCGACATCTCGGCGGCGTCCCGTCGCCGGATGTACGAGAGGGCTCGCGACCTTCGTCCGTACGGGTTGTGGACGTCCGAGGCGGTCGCGGAGGCCCGGGCTGCGGAGGAGCTGCTGGTCCGCCGGCAGTGGCTTCTGCAGCTCCGGGCCCCGGGACTGCCCAGTGTTCGTGTTCGTGACGCGATCCTTCCGGAGTTTAACCTCTGGCTGGATCGTCCGAATCGTGGCGGCCTGACCTTTCACGTCACTCAGTTGCTGATGGGCCACGGGGTGTTTGCGGATTTCTTACACAAGATCGGGAAGTATCAAACTCCGCAGTGTCTTCACTGCGGAGACGCGCGGGACGACGCGCAGCACACCCTGCAGCACTGTGTGTCGTGGCGGGTGCAGCGCGAGGAGCTGGTGAGGGTGATGGGCGGGGATCTGTCCCTGCCAGCGGTCGTGCGGGAGATTCTGCGCTCCCTTCGGGCCTGGTCGGCCGTGGCGAGATTCGCCGCGGTCGTGCTGGGCTCGAAGGAGAGCGCGGAGAGGGCCCGCGAGAGGGCCGCCGACCGCTGGGTCGTGGGCTCTTCCCCCTCATCCGCCTCCCAATCGGGGGACCGGAGTTGGTCCGCCTCCTCCCCCGGCTCCGCGCCTTTGTCCTCGTCTTCCTCGTCGCCGTCGTTGTCCGGGGTGTCGGGTTCGTCGTCGTCGTCGTCGTCTGTGTCGTCGTCGTCATCGTCCGTTGTCGGTCGTGATCGTCGTCGTCATCGTCGTCGTCGTGGATCGTCCGTCTCGTCATCTTCGTCGGCTTCGTCGTCGTCGCGGTCCTCGTCGTCATCGTCGCTGTCCTCGGGGGGGCTTCTTCGGGTCCGGATGACGGCGACGTTCGTCATCCGTTTGACCCGGGGGGGGGGGCGGGGGTAGGCAGGGAGAGGTGCGGCTCTCCCACCTAAGTCGGGCGTAGCGGCGCGCATGTGTGGCGGGGGGTCCGGATGGCTAAGTGCCGTCTTGCATGGTGTTTCCCGGACTCCCCGCACTCAGCACGCTGTGGGCAGGGGGGTTTTAGTGGGTGCAAGCCCCACACTACCCTGGGATCACCCCCAGCACGGGCCCCATGGTGTGCGTAAGGCATTTCCCCTCCTTAACAAAAAAAAAAAAAAAAAAAAATCCCCGGAAGGGCTCTCTACTGCGCCGCTCGCTACGGCCGTTTCCTCTCCCCCTCGGGATCCGCCGCTTCCCACGGACTGTTATCCCCACTACGCGCCTCCTTTGTCCGCACGTCCGCTCTATAGTCGGACGCGGCACGCACTGTATACGTCTTTGTCATGCTCGCGTCAGGACCGTAGCTATCATGATGCGTCGCCCGCTTTTATATAAAACACAAAATTCTTTATAGTTCTTAAACTAAAAACAATATAATAAATCGGCTCGTGGCGACGGATACCTTATCGGACAAGGTATATATGCGCAAAAGTACGTTTTACAAAATGTGGCTAAAACAAAACTAGACCTGTAAATAATAAAAATTCCAATGCCACAGTGTTAAGAACGCAGCGCACATCAATAATTTACAAATAACTTAATTTTGACCTATATGGTTCTTAGGTGGTACCTATGTGGCACCTCGCTAAATCGACTACCTATGTGGCTCTTATGGTCTTAATTGGTTCCCTGAGTGGTCAACCTACATGGACCTATGCGGCGACTTATACGGGATTCTTCTTGTGATCCTATGTGGTCTCCTTCGTGGTCCTCTAAGTGGTCTGCCTTGGTGGACTTGTCCCGTAACCTCGATGGTGTACCTATGTGGCTCCCGGATGGTATCACCTCTTTAGATAGTAGGTCAGGACCTAGATCGTACCTCGGAGATATCCGGATGGCTGGTTAGATCCTAGATGGTAATCGAACGATGTTCCAATGGTTGGTCAGGACTTATATGGAACTCGGCTGATACTCGAATGGCTAGTCAGGTCCTAAATGGTAATCAGACTATATTCGGACCGTTGTTTATGGCTAGATTGTGACCAGGGTACGACGGCCCAGAAAATTTGTGCGAGCTCAATCCTATTATGGTCGTATGGTACTTCGACCGGGGTATGGTATGGTATGGTATGGTATGGTTTTGGTATGATATGGTATGGTTAGGTTAGGTTTTGGTATGGCTTTGGTATGGTTAGGTTTAGTATGGCTAGGTTTAGTATGGTTAGGTTTTAGTATGGTTAGGTTAGGTTTTTTTTAGTATGGTTAGGTTAGGTTTTTTTTTAGTATGGGTTTTTTTAGTATGGTTAGGTTAGGTTTTTTAGTATGGTTAGGTTAGGTTAGGTTAGGTTAGGTTAGGTTTTTTTTTTTTAGTATGGTTAGGTTAGGTTAGGTTAGGTTAGGTTAGGTTTTTTTAGTATGGTTAGGTTAGGTTTTTTTTTTTTTTTTTTTAGTATGGTTTTTTTTTTAGTATGGTTAGGTTAGGTTAGGTTAGGTTAGGTTAGGTTGTGACCGGATCGCGAGTGACCTAAAATTATTGGACGTCTCCTATATGGTACGGCCTGCCTATATGGTGCCTACTTGGTACCAGTATGGTCCCCCTGTATGGGCCCTGGATGGTAACCTAGCTGGTATGGTACCTTGATGGTCTCCTATACGGAGCCGTGATGGTATCCTTCTTGGATTGGCAGGTTACCTGGATGGTCCTCCCAGATGGGTCCTTTCTGAGGAGTGTTTGGTACCTAGATGGTACCTCTCCTACATGGCTTCTTCAGCCTCCAGTATGGTGCCCCTGTAATGGTCCACGAAAAATCGCGATGGTTCCTGACCGGCCTCTATGGATGAACTTTAAGAATTTATGGATAATTTTCGAGAATTTATGGATCGAATCGAATTTCTCCGGTTCCGCGCCTCAGCTTTGCCCTCGCGAGCACCTGAAAGATTTAAGGAACAACCCGCGAAGTCCGCGCAGGAATGTACTGATGGTACTCTGTCCTATTGTCGTGAAATCGGTCGCCACCTTATTTTTTGGTTGAACAAGGAAACCTTATATCGAAAGATATTAATAATATGCAAGATTCGCGTCACTGAACGGATTCATTTATCAGTCGGAACCTATGTGGTTATCGTACGGTCGGTGGATGGGAGAAAGGCGTACACATTCACATCAAATAATTATCAAATGAACAATATGTAGATATATTTGGAAAATACAATAAAACTTACAGACTAATCGTAAATAAGATTATCCTTATATTTTAGCAACGTCGGTTAATATGGGCCACGCCCTATGCGCTGACCTATGTGGTCGTATGGTCTCACCCGTCTTTACGGTATCTCTATTTATCGGACCTTCTTAACGACACGCGCGATTTGGATAAACAATCTCGGATTTAACGACGGTCACTCTTTCTTCGCGAGACTCTACGGTTCTTTCGCGGGTCGCGCACACGTCGGAATCGTTACGTAGTGTATAATGCCCCGACGGCACAGGTAGCCTATATGGTACCTCTTCTTTAATTCGCGGTTCAAACCCGAACAAGGACTCGAATTGCACGTCGGAACGAATTCTAAAACGTTAGAATAGCACGCCAGATAGTGAGATCAAGGACTTACTCGTTGTTGAGGCTCGGTGCGCAATATGTCGATCAATGGCTACTCGCCACGTCCTACGCAGTAACGACGCGTCTTACGATCCGGGTTTTACGCCAGTTCCGCTGCTTAATCGCTACCGCCGCGGGCTCGGCTATGATCCTGTGACACTGCTCTATCCGATTGAGGCACTCTCGGTCACGAAACCCGTCTCTATCCGCGATTTACACACTTTCTTTGTAATCGGAGGATGCAACGTGATACACGTCTGTTCGCTTCGTCCGTCCCGTAACGACTAAACCTGCCCGTGCCTGCACGCGCTACGCTGCTTCGCGCGGGCGGTTATCCCCACTACGCGCCTCCTTTGTCCGCACTTTCGCTCTATAGTCGGACGCGGCACGCACTGTACACGTCTTTGTACTGCTCGCGTCAGGACCGTAGCTATCGTTATGCGTCGCCCGTGTTCATATACAACACAAAATTCTTTATAACTTTTAAACTACAAACGATATAATAAATCGGCACGCGGCGACGGATACCTTATCGGACAAGGTATATATGCGCAAAAGTGAGTTTTACAAAATGTGGCTAAAACAAAACTGAACCTATAAATAATAAAATTTCCAATGCCACAGTATTAAGAACGAAGCGCACATTAATAATTTATAAATAACTTAATTTTAACCTATATGGCTCTTATGTGGTACCTACGTAGCACCTCGCTGGTTCGACTGCCTATGTCTCTTGCGGTCCTAATTTGTTCCCTACTTGGAACCTTAACTAGTCTTCTTTTTGGCGTCCTTTGTGGTCCCCTAGACGGTATCGCCTCTTCTAATATTCGGTCAGGACCTCGTTGGTGTCTCGGAAATATCCGGATGGCCAGTTAGGTCCTAGATGGTATTTCGGATAATTGGTCAGGACCTATATGGAGACTCAGCTGATATTGGAATGGCTAGTCAGGTCCTATATGGTTTCTCGGTAATTTCCCAATGGTTGGTCAGGACCGAGATGGTATCTGGATGATCTCTGGATGGCTGGTTAGGACCTATATGGTGTTTTATATATTTTCGGATGGTTAGTTAGGATCTAATTGGTATTCAGCCTTACGGTAAGGATCTGTTAGTGCTTTTTGGTTTGGTTTGGTTAAATGATCCTTTCTTTCCCACCCAATTTCTATTGTTTACCCACCCTTAAGTGGAATAATTCGTTATTAACGTTGTCGCACGGCTTATCACTACGTTACGACTTTTCTTCCAGAGATACCTCATTTTCTGCTTCTTTTCTACCTGCCGCACCTTCGTGGCGTCGTCGTGATGGACTCCTCCGCCACCTTCTGCATCCGGGGACGGGTGCACCTTGCCCCCGCTCGTTTTCACGATGCCGCTAGGTGATTAGAACCCTTCATTTCGTGATGTAGCAGGTAAGTCCTAATTTAATTGTTGTCCGCTCCTTCCTCTTTCGGACGTACTTCTTCGCTGTCATCTGATGTTTCATTCTTGTCGCTAATTAGATTGTTCGAATCCTCCAGCGATTTAATTATGTCGCTCGAAATTTCTAGCGATTTGGTTATATTACTCGAATCAACTAGCGGTTTAGTGGAAACGTTGAATAAAATCGGAGTCAGCTGTTCCATTGTTGCTGACGGTTGATGGCTCCCTTGGACTGTATTAATTTCTTCATTTCGAAGTTTGAGAGTCGCTAGTTTGTGTCGAGCTTCTATGATTGACTGCTCCAGATATTTGCGAAGCTCTCGTTCTATATCTCGTTGGACCTCTGCTAACATGGTTTTTAATTCTTCCAGATCCTCGGGAAGTTCCTCTGCTGCTGTTGTCTCTCTGGACCTCTTCTTGATGCTGCACTGCGTGGATATCACTGTAGTTGCTTCGCGGGTAAGTACAATGTTTCCATTCCTATTTCGGCTACGTACATCTTTCGCGACCGCGCTATCTAAGCTTTCGCACGCATTCTTATCATCTATTGTTTTTATTTTCCCGCTTATTATAGGATCAGGAATCGGGATAGGGTGTACTTCGAGGTAGTTGTCCCCGCTGTTGTCAATAGACTCTTGAAAATCTACCTTCTCCTTTGCTTTCCTCTCATTTGTTAAGATCTTTCGTATATTATTTCTTTCCGAGCCCCCGCTGCTCATTATACCTTCTTTGTTATTATCAAATTTAGAAAAAGTCGCTATATTCGCTAAATGTGAATTTACCTGCGACAATATCTCTACTGGGAATCGCTGGAAATGTGCTATTATCACTTTAAAAATTGCCTGATAAGGCGCGTCCCATGTCGCAGTGAATGGTTGCTTGTTTATCGTTAATTCTTTTACCGAATATTGGAAAATCGGATCAAAATCTATTTCTTCGAACAAGGCATTTAAAATGACATATTGTCTTCTTAAAAGAAAAATCAATTCTTCCTCGGGTGTATTCCCCGGAATAATGTTAATTAAAGTTTCTAACGGGGCTGATAATTTTATAAAATCTAAAAACGACTTATGTTCGTCGGTGAGAGGTGAAGCCTCTGCCTTCCCTTGTCTTTCAAACTCTAACTCTTTACGTGATTCTTGTTCCACGTATTTTACACATTCTTCTAAATCCTTCAATGTATCGTCTCTGTACGTTTCAGGCTTTGATACGTTACCTGTTGATTCTCTCCACCGTTCGTCTTCCGATGGATCAGTGTCTCTGTGTCTGGACTGGTTTCCTGTAAGGTAACTTTTAGGATTAAACTCTATCGGTCTAATTAATAATTCTTCCGGTCGCCAAAGACCATCTTCGTCTAGAAATACGCGACGACCTACATCATCCCAGAAATATAACACGTTCGTATCGTTGAATCTAATGGGATGTCTACCCTCGGGTAATAAATGATATTGATTTCTCTGTAATAAATTCTGAGGGTCGCGTTGGCACACCGTACTATTTACGCTGAAATAACCCTGAAAATATTCTTCTAAGGCTGACGGATAGCCTTCAGGGTAATCATCGGGATTAGGCAAGTGCATCGGCACATCCCGCGTTCTATCAAAACGATTCGGAGTATAAAAATCCGGCAATAAATATTTATCGAATTCGTTATAATAAGAAAAGTTAAGCCGGGTTTCTCTTAGCCACTCCTGGACTCGACGTCCTTGGTGTTGCGTTTCCGCTGGTTCTTGAAACCGTCCGTCTTTAGGTGGGTTGAGGTATTTATTGCGGTTTTTCCGTCGACTTTTACTGAACGTTCCCCACGGGGTTCGTGATTCGTCAACCGCTAATAGACGCATCGCTTGCGTTGGTACTTCTTCATCAGGTGATGACACCTGGTCTACCCATGTCAATACTTTGGGCTTCTTTGTGTCGCTGCGTTCCGATGAGGAACTTGACTCAGAGGAAGCAAACATCCTCTCCAATCGGACTTTATAATCTTGGACGATTTGAATTCTCTTGGCGGCTTCGACCGCTTCGTCGTGCGCCCCAGGATAACTCTCGTGAACGTTGTAGCAATCCGCTACTTCCACTTCTTCTTCCGAGGTATCCTCTTGTTTCTTACCCTTTATCCTTTTATTAATCTTTCTTTTTTCTGTTTCAGGTTGTCTGCTGTTCCTGGACCTTTGAACCTTCTCTTCGCTGACCTCATCACAGGATTTCGTCGGGTTAAACTGTTTTCTTTCTGTTTCAGGTCCCCTGGTCGTTTCTTGGATCTTCGCGTGTCCTGAGCCTGTTGATTCATCCATTTTAATCTGGAGCATGGCTATCGGTACACTGGTGATCTCGCGCGCGGGTTTGTCCACCATCATCACTACGTCACCTATCTGGACCATTCGGTTGGACATGATGCCCCCGCTGTTCGGGACTGGTTCGAGATTTCGCCTTGACTCCGGCATCTTCATGCTTCTTGGAGTCGTCTTGACCTCTTTTGCTTTATTCCCCTGTATTTTAACAACGTTCGGGGACATTTTCACCGCTTTCTGCTTTAACCTCTGTATTTTATCAACGTCTGAGGCGTTACTCACGGCGTTCGTCGGCTGATCGCAGCCTTTTCTGCCCTTGGACAGAGATCGAGGTCGTTTCGTCTTTTCAGACCTTTTCGGCGACTTGGTTCTCGTAGAGAACGCACCGATAGGCTTGATCTCTTCCTCCCTCTGAGAACTCCGTTCTCTGCTTCGTGGTTCCTTCTTGGAGTGTTGTTGACTAGCCGGTGAGTTCGCGCGTTGGAACGGTCTACCATCAGACCTTCGGGATGTCTGGGATTGTACAGGCCTTGAATGTCCGTCTTTCTGACCGAACTGTCGGGGTCGCTCCTCAGTTGGCGTTCCTTGGAATCGCGAGTTTGTTCCCACGTTGTTGCGATAGGTCGGACAGCCTGGTTGGGTCCATTGGGATCCTGTCCTGACTCCTTTATCCTCGCTGATCCTCATTTGTCCCGCTTCTAGTCTAGCACCACGGCGTTGTGCCTCATTGATGGCGTTAACCTCCATATTGTCAAGGAATTGGGTCAACTGCTTGACCGTTACGAAGTTAGCTCGTAGAATGTCGGATCGTATCTCTGAATTGAAATGTCCCGCTATTGACTGCAGGAAATCCTCGTCAGGGATCGGTGAATTTGTCAGGCGTGACTCCATGTATATCTTCTGGACATAATTGGCCATGTTGCCGTCCCTCTTGGCATAGTAATTGCCCATATATATATTCTGGTGCAGCTGGTGTTGACGCGCTGGTCCCCAGTACTTGCGCCTGAATTCGAATCGTGCTTCGCTCCAATCCGTGAAGCCTTCTATGCTCCACCACGTCGCTGCGTCGCCGATGAGGCAGCTACCAAACTGGTACAAATACTCGTCGTTCGAGTATCGGTCGTGCTGGGCTATGTCTTCGAATCTCTTCAAGAAGACTATAGGATGCATTTGGTCTCCCATACCTGAGAATTTCAAGGTTGCTGACGGATAGACCATTGGCATGCGCCTCATTGCGCTGTACCATCTCGCCTCCCTATCTTCGTGATCTTCGCGCGTATCCCTCCTGTCTATCGCGGGCCTTTCGACTTGTCGGGGTGAGTACGCCGTTTCCGTGTCATATGTTCGGGGAATTGCCCCCTCGGAGCGCCTTTTGGCGTTTCGTTGTTCTTCCATCTCGGAAGAATGCGGACTCGGAGGTTGGTACTGCCTTCCAGTACGCGTCTTGGATGCGGCGTCGTCTAATACGACAGGAGTTCTTGGCAACTTGTCGCCTTTACCGAGCATCGCGGTTGTATACACGTATCGAAATCACGGATCCCCGATATGTCGTGTTCTCACAACAATCAGGTAATCTAAGACGGATCTGAGATATTTAGGCGGAAGCTATCGAAGAGTGTCTTATGAAGGAATCTACGCGTACGCGAAAATCGCAAATACCCGAGTGAGACTCTAATGACCGGACGTTAATCAACGGTAAGTCTACCCAAAATACCCGCGCGTTCGACTTCTTGACGTCTCTGATGTGTGCCTACCAACCTGTTTTATGTTTCAGGATCTGTCTTCTTCTGGACTTTCACCAGGTGAGTATACTTACGGGTATCCTTTAGGCCCCTAATATCTCTTTTTGTTTTTAGGTCGTAACCTCTTCTGGATTCCAACCAGGTTATGTGTGCAGCCAGCGGTTCCAGATCCCTCACCTCGGTAGGTAAGTATCGGTACAATATGTATTAGTTATCTCGCGTCCCGTGATCGCGTTGTTTCCTTTCTCGATTATTATAGAATCTAGCCACCGGGCGATTAAACCGAGTAACTTCCATAGAAACCGGACAATGAAGCCAAGTTTACCTCTCTGCGAAGAGTTTTCACTCAATTCGCGAGGCGTCTGTTATTTAGACCTTTATAATCTGTTCTTTCTTCGATTGGGAAGCGCGGTTCACGTATTTTTAACAATTTAATGAAATTACACGGGATTTTAACATCCGATTCACTTTCACAGATCTATCTGTCCCCGCTGCCGACTAGTTGAGATTATGTCTATCATGCGCTTATATCTAAGTTCCGACGTGCTGTTTAGTTTCAAAATTTTATCCACCTATTCCGACCGTATCCGACGTGTTGTAATTAGAACCGTCCTGTCACGGTCGCCACTTTTTTGCTTTTTTATGCTCTCTTTTCTACCTGCCAGGAGGAACGTAACAGGAGTTTTACGAGAGCAATGGAGCTTGACGAGGGAAGAGTCCGCGGAACAGACCGTGTGTATATGTATATATAGTGTGACCGGATCGCGAGTGACCTAAAATTATTGGACGTCTCCTATATGGTACGGCCTGCCTATATGGTGCCTACTTGGTACCAGTATGGTCCCCCTGTATGGGCCCTGGATGGTAACCTAGCTGGTATGGTACCTTGATGGTCTCCTATACGGAGCCGTGATGGTATCCTTCTTGGATTGGCAGGTTACCTGGATGGTCCTCCCAGATGGGTCCTTTCTGAGGAGTGTTTGGTACCTAGATGGTACCTCTCCTACATGGCTTCTTCAGCCTCCAGTATGGTGCCCCTGTAATGGTCCACGAAAAATCGCGATGGTTCCTGACCGGCCTCTATGGATGAACTTTAAGAATTTATGGATAATTTTCGAGAATTTATGGATCGAATCGAATTTCTCCGGTTCCGCGCCTCAGCTTTGCCCTCGCGAGCACCTGAAAGATTTAAGGAACAACCCGCGAAGTCCGCGCAGGAATGTACTGATGGTACTCTGTCCTATTGTCGTGAAATCGGTCGCCACCTTATTTTTTGGTTGAACAAGGAAACCTTATATCGAAAGATATTAATAATATGCAAGATTCGCGTCACTGAACGGATTCATTTATCAGTCGGAACCTATGTGGTTATCGTACGGTCGGTGGATGGGAGAAAGGCGTACACATTCACATCAAATAATTATCAAATGAACAATATGTAGATATATTTGGAAAATACAATAAAACTTACAGACTAATCGTAAATAAGATTATCCTTATATTTTAGCAACGTCGGTTAATATGGGCCACGCCCTATGCGCTGACCTATGTGGTCGTATGGTCTCACCCGTCTTTACGGTATCTCTATTTATCGGACCTTCTTAACGACACGCGCGATTTGGATAAACAATCTCGGATTTAACGACGGTCACTCTTTCTTCGCGAGACTCTACGGTTCTTTCGCGGGTCGCGCACACGTCGGAATCGTTACGTAGTGTATAATGCCCCGACGGCACAGGTAGCCTATATGGTACCTCTTCTTTAATTCGCGGTTCAAACCCGAACAAGGACTCGAATTGCACGTCGGAACGAATTCTAAAACGTTAGAATAGCACGCCAGATAGTGAGATCAAGGACTTACTCGTTGTTGAGGCTCGGTGCGCAATATGTCGATCAATGGCTACTCGCCACGTCCTACGCAGTAACGACGCGTCTTACGATCCGGGTTTTACGCCAGTTCCGCTGCTTAATCGCTACCGCCGCGGGCTCGGCTATGATCCTGTGACACTGCTCTATCCGATTGAGGCACTCTCGGTCACGAAACCCGTCTCTATCCGCGATTTACACACTTTCTTTGTAATCGGAGGATGCAACGTGATACACGTCTGTTCGCTTCGTCCGTCCCGTAACGACTAAACCTGCCCGTGCCTGCACGCGCTACGCTGCTTCGCGCGGGCGGTTATCCCCACTACGCGCCTCCTTTGTCCGCACTTTCGCTCTATAGTCGGACGCGGCACGCACTGTACACGTCTTTGTACTGCTCGCGTCAGGACCGTAGCTATCGTTATGCGTCGCCCGTGTTCATATACAACACAAAATTCTTTATAACTTTTAAACTACAAACGATATAATAAATCGGCACGCGGCGACGGATACCTTATCGGACAAGGTATATATGCGCAAAAGTGAGTTTTACAAAATGTGGCTAAAACAAAACTGAACCTATAAATAATAAAATTTCCAATGCCACAGTATTAAGAACGAAGCGCACATTAATAATTTATAAATAACTTAATTTTAACCTATATGGCTCTTATGTGGTACCTACGTAGCACCTCGCTGGTTCGACTGCCTATGTCTCTTGCGGTCCTAATTTGTTCCCTACTTGGAACCTTAACTAGTCTTCTTTTTGGCGTCCTTTGTGGTCCCCTAGACGGTATCGCCTCTTCTAATATTCGGTCAGGACCTCGTTGGTGTCTCGGAAATATCCGGATGGCCAGTTAGGTCCTAGATGGTATTTCGGATAATTGGTCAGGACCTATATGGAGACTCAGCTGATATTGGAATGGCTAGTCAGGTCCTATATGGTTTCTCGGTAATTTCCCAATGGTTGGTCAGGACCGAGATGGTATCTGGATGATCTCTGGATGGCTGGTTAGGACCTATATGGTGTTTTATATATTTTCGGATGGTTAGTTAGGATCTAATTGGTATTCAGCCTTACGGTAAGGATCTGTTAGTGCTTTTTGGTTTGGTTTGGTTAAATGATCCTTTTTAGTATGGTTAGGTTAGGTTTTTTTTTTTTTTAGTATGGTTAGGTTAGGTTAGGTTAGGTTAGGTTAGGTTAGGTTAGGTTAGGTTTTTTTTTTTTTTTTAGGTTAGGTTAGGTTAGGTTAGGTTTTTTAGTATGGTTAGGTTAGGTTTTTTTTTTAGTATGGTTAGGTTAGGTTTTTTTTTTTTTTAGTATGGTTAGGTTAGGTTTTTTTAGTATGGTTAGGTTAGTATGGTTAGGTTAGGTTAGGTTAGGTTAGGTTAGGTTAGGTTAGTAATGGTTAGGTTAGGTTATGGTATGGTTAGGTTAGGTTAGGTTTTTTAGTATGGTTAGGTTAGGTTAGGTTAGGTTAGGTTTTTTTTTTTTTTTTTTTTTTTTTTTTTTTTTTTAGTATGGTTAGGTTAGGTTAGGTTAGGTTATGGTTAGGTTAGGTTAGGTTAGTATGGTTAGGTTAGGTTAGGTTTTTTTTAGTATGGTTTTTTTTAGTATGGTTAGGTTTTTTTTTTTTTTAGTATGGTTAGGTTAGTATGGTTAGGTTTTTTAGTATGGTTAGGTTAGGTTAGGTTAGGTTAGGTTAGGTTTTTTTTTTTAGTATGGTTAGGTTAGGTTAGGTTAGGTTAGGTTAGTATGGTTAGGTTAGGTTAGGTTAGGTTAGGTTAGGTTAGTATGGTTAGTATGTTAGGTTAGGTTAGGTTAGGTTAGGTTAGGTTAGGTTAGGTTAGGTTAGGTTAGTATGGTTAGGTTAGGTTAGGTTAGGTTAGGTTAGGTTAGGTTAGGTTAGGTTAGGTTAGGTTAGGTTAGGTTAGGTTAGGTTTTTTTTTTTTTTTTTTAGTATGGTTAGGTTAGTATGGTTAGGTTAGGTTAGGTTTTTTTTTTTTTTTTTTTTTTTTTTTAGTATGGTTTTTTTTTAGGTTAGGTTAGGTTAGTATGGTTAGGTTAGGTTAGGTTAGGTTAGTATGGTTAGGTTAGGTTAGGTTAGTATGGGTTAGGTTAGGTTAGGTTAGGTTAGGTTAGGTTTTTTTTTTTTTAGTATGGTTAGGTTAGGTTAGGTTAGGTTAGGTTAGGTTAGGTTAGGTTAGTATGGGTTAGGTTAGGTTAGGTTAGGTTTTTTAGTATGGTTAGGTTTTTTTTTTTAGTATGGTTAGGTTAGGTTAGGTTAGGTTTTTTTTTTAGTATGGTTAGGTTAGGTTAGGTTTTTTTTTTTTTAGTATGGTTAGGTTAGGTTAGGTTAGGTTAGGTTAGGTTAGGTTTTAGGTTTTAGGTTAGGTTAGGTTAGGTTAGGTTAGGTTAGGTTAGGTTAGGTTAGGTTAGGTTAGGTTAGAGGTTAGGTTTTTTTTTTTTTTTTTTAGTATGGTTAGGTTAGTTTTTTTTTAGTATGGTTAGGTTAGGTTTTTTTTTTAGTATGGTTTTTTTTTAGTATGGTTAGGTTTTTTTTTAGTATGGTTAGGTTAGGTTAGGTTAGGTTAGGTTTTTTTAGTATGGTTAGGTTAGGTTAGGTTAGGTTAGGTTAGGTTAGGTTAGGTTTTTTTAGTATGGTTAGGTTTTTTAGTATGGTTAGGTTAGGTTAGGTTAGGTTAGGTTAGGTTAGGTTAGGTATGGTTAGGTTTTTTTAGTATGGTTAGGTTAGGTTAGGTTAGGTTAGGTTAGGTTAGGTTAGGTTAGTATGGGTTAGGTTAGGTTAGGTTTTTTTTTTTTTTTTTTTTTTTTAGTATGGTTAGGTTAGGTTAGGTTAGGTTAGGTTAGGTTTTTTTAGTATGGTTAGGTTAGGTTAGGTTTTTTTTTAGGTTAGGTTAGGTTAGGTTAGGTTAGTATGGTTAGGTTAGGTTTTTTTTAGTATGGTTAGGTTTTTTTTTTAGTATGGTTAGGTTAGGTTAGGTTAGGTTAGGTTAGGTTAGGTTAGGTTAGGTTAGGTTAGGTTAGGTTAGGTTTTTTTTTTTAGTATGGTTTTTTAGTATGGTTAGGTTAGGTTAGGTTAGTTTTTTTTTTTAGTATGGTTAGGTTAGGTTAGGTTAGGTTAGGTTAGGTTTAGGTTAGGTTTTTTAGTATGGTTAGGTTTTTTTTTTTTAGTATGGTTAGGTTAGGTTAGGTTTTTTTTTTTTAGTATGGTTAGGTTTTTTTTTTTTTTTAGTATGGTTAGGTTAGGTTAGGTTAGGTTTTTAGTATGGGTTAGGTTTTTTTTTTTTTTTTTTTTTTTTTTTTTTTTTTGGTTTTTTTTTTTTTTTTATGGTTAGTTTTTTTTTTTTTTTTTTTTTTTTTTTTTTTTTAGTTAGGTTAGGTTAGGTTAGGTTAGGTTAGGTTTGGTTTGGTTTAGGTTTTTAGTATGGTTAGGTTAGGTTAGGTTTTTTTTTTTTTTTTTAGTATGGTTAGGTTTTTTTTAGTATGGTTAGTATGGTTAGGTTAGGTTAGGTTAGGTTAGGTTAGGTTAGGTTAGGTTTTTTAGTATGGTTAGGTTAGGTTAGGTTAGGTTAGGTTAGGTTAGGGTTAGGTTTTTTTTTTTTTAGTATGGTTTTTTTAGTATGGTTAGGTTAGTATGGTTAGGTTAGGTTAGGTTAGGTTAGGTTTTTTTTTTTATATGGTTAGTTAGGTTAGGTTAGGTTAGGTTAGGTTAGGTTAGGTTAGTATGGTTAGGTTATTGGTTAGGTTAGGTTAGGTAGGTTTTTTTTTTTAGTATGGTTAGGTTAGGTTAGGTTAGGTTAGGTTAGGTTAGGTTTTTTTAGTTGGTTAGGTTAGGTTAGGTTAGGTTAGGTTTTTAGTATGGTTAGGTTAGGTTAGGTTTTAGTATAGGTTAGGTTAGGTTAGGTTAGGTTAGGTTAGGTTAGGTTAGGTTTAGTATGGTTAGGTTAGGTTAGGTTAGGTTAGGTTTTTTTTTTTTTTTTTTTTTTTTTTTTTTTTTTTTTTTTTTTTTTAGTATGGTTAGGTTAGTATGGTTAGGTTAGGTTAGGTTAGGTTAGGTTAGGTTAGGTTAGGTTTAGGTTTTTTTTTAGTATGGTTAGGTTAGGTTAGGTTAGGTTAGGTTAGGTTAGGTTAGGTTAGGTTAGGTTAGGGTTAGGTTAGGTTAGGTTTTTTTTTTTTTTTTTTTTTTTTTTTAGTATGGTTAGTATGGTTAGGTTAGGTTAGGTTAGGTTAGGTTAGGTATGGGTTAGGTTAGGTTAGGTTAGGTTAGGTTAGGTTAGGTTAGGTTAGGTTTTTTTTTTTTTAGTATGGTTAGGTTAGTATGGTTAGGTTAGGTTAGGTTAGGTTAGTTTTTTTTTTTAGTATGGTTAGGTTTAGTTTTTAGTATGGTTAGGTTAGGTTAGGTTAGGTTTTTTAGTATGGTTAGGTTAGGTTAGGTTAGGTTAGGTTAGGTTAGGTTAGGTTAGGTTAGGTTAGGTTAGTATGGTTAGGTTAGGTTAGGTTAGGTTAGGTTAGGTTAGGTTTTTTTTTTTTTTTAGTATGGTTAGGTTAGTATGGTTAGTATGGTTAGGTTAGGTTAGGTTAGTATGGTTAGGTTAGGTTAGGTTTTTTTTAGTATGGTTAGGTTAGGTTAGGTTAGGTTAGGTTAGGTTAGGTTAGGTTAGGTTTAGGTTAGGTTAGGTTAGGTTAGGTTATGGTTAGGTTAGGTTAGGTTAGGTTTTTTTTTTTTTTTAGTATGGTTAGGTTAGGTTTTTTAGTATGGTTAGGTTAGGTTAGGTTAGGTTAGGTTTTTTTTTTTTTTTTTTTTTAGTATGGTTAGGTTAGGTTAGGTTAGGTTAGGTTTTTTTTAGTATGGTTAGGTTAGGTTAGGTTAGGTTAGTATGGTTAGGTTAGGTTAGGTTAGGTTTAGGTTAGGTTAGGTTAGGTTAGGTTTTTTTTTTTAGGTTAGGTTAGGTTAGGTTTTTTTTTTTTAGTATGGTTTTTTTTAGTATGGGTTAGGTTAGGTTAGGTTTTTTAGTATGGGTTAGGTTAGGTTAGGTTAGGTTAGGTTAGGTTTTTTTTTTAGTATGGTTAGGTTAGGTTTTTTTTAGTATGGTTAGGTTAGGTTAGGTTAGGTTAGGTTAGGTTAGTATGGTTAGGTTAGGTTAGGTTAGGTTAGGTTAGGTTAGGTTAGGTTAGGTTAGGTTAGGTTTTTTTTTAGTATGGTTTAGGTTAGGTTAGGTTAGGTTAGGTTTTTTTTAGTATGGTTTTTTTTTAGTATGGTTAGGTTAGGTTAGGTTAGGTTAGGTTAGGTTAGGTTAGGTTAGGTTAGGTTAGGTTAGGTTAGGTTAGGTTAGGTTAGGTTAGGTTAGGTTAGGTTAGGTTAGGTTTTTTTTTAGTATGGTTAGGTTAGGTTAGTATGGTTAGGTTAGGTTTTTTAGTATGGTTAGGTTAGGTTAGGTTAGGTTAGGTTAGGTTTTTTAGTTTTTTTTTTTTTTTTTAAGTATGGTT
>NW_020229977.1:21013-50559 GCF_003227715.2 Harpegnathos saltator
TATGGCTTAGCATGCAACCGCGTATGGCTTAGCACCTACCTATTTGCCTACTATGGTACCTATTGATATATCGGATGGCTTAGCATGCAACCGCGTATGGCTTAGCACCTACCTATTTATCTACTATGGTCAAAAAATTCAAATTACGCGGGAAAACGCGCATTATAGGGTTTCTAGACGGAAAACCTCGAGTTAGAGCGATTGAATGGATCAGATTTTCAAATTCACTCCGGGCCCCCTGGGGCCCCCCTCGAAAACTCGCTATCTCGTCCCTCAGCTTTGCCCTGACGTCACCCAAGTGTCGTACGAGCTGAAATAACGCGGAACGCGTTGGTTCGTGTCGGTTTGATGGTCGCCACCTTATTTTCTCGGATCAATAAGGAAACCGGTGAATCTACAGTGACTTATCGACTGCGTTGACGTTAATAAATTTTCAAAATTCGAAATCTTTAATTTCTGATCGCGTTTTGCAAGTTCGAATCGCAGGACTCACGAGTGCGCTTTGTATTCTAATGTTACATGTAGTTCAGGCTTCTCTTTCTCTCTCTCTGGCTGGACGACGCTGAAAACGCGAAGTGCGTAGCGGTCGGGTGTGTTCGTAAATGACGGTACTCGGTCGATTTTCAAAAATATCAAAATATATTATCGGATCTAGTTAAAATGAACAATAACAAACTCAAATCTATTCGTATTTGATTCGGATGCGCTCGGATTCTCGTTATTTTTCCGATTTTCGGTTTGCGTGTCACTGACTCAGGCCGCGCCTCGGAAGTCAGTTCGGAATAACGACGCCCGCACTCTTCCACGCGAGGACAGCACTCACGGATCCGCGGAACGCCGGAGACGTCTGTTGCGCAGGGTATTTCCCCTTTATCCCGATTCTACGCGACACAATTGACGGTACGTGGCCGTTACAAAATGGCGGACGTGGATATTACACGCGTCAGTCGCTCGGAATCGCCGTAAAACGCCGTGCCGCTTATGAAACCATGCGACTCACATTCGCAGTACAAGCTCGGGCGGTGAGAGATGCAGCTCTCGCTGACGCCGAAGACCTCGTGACGTAGGGGGTCGGTAATGGCCGCCCGTCCGCGCGTCGGATTCCTGGCTCTCTGCAGGGGTATTCTCCGTCTCGGCACTGCATCCAATAGTTCCTCGTGTACGTACACACGCCTCACTATCGCCCGGTGTGGCTCTAGGAACGCTCTCGGCTTTAATCGCGCAGATTTTACAATCTTTCGGCCGCTCACAGAATAACGCGTCGCGCTGTGATGGCCGCCCAGAACAGTCTGAAGAAGAAGCCTTCGTTTCCGACTTCTAGCTTCCGGATCGTCGCAGATCCAATGTGCCATCGTCAACGCATGCGTACACGTGGCTTTTCAGGGTCACGTGACCTGTTTTGGCCTATCAGGGCGCGTGTACGTGCTTCGCGCATGTGTCTTGCCGTCGCCGGTTATGCGTGTGCAAGTCGCGCATGCCCGATACTGCCCCGCAAGGGCTTCGGGGTAACGCGCGCTGTTTGAACCGCTCTTAGGGTTCACCGATGCGAGGTCTCACGTGACCCTCGCGCATACTCGGTTGTAATAGTAGCGCGCGTCGCTAGCGCATGCCCAATGGCCGTTCGCAAGGCCTTAGGGGTAAGGCGCAATTTATGAATGCCTCAGAATTAACTCCGAGGCTGCGCTATAGAGGGTGCTGGTTACCCTTCACGCCTGCGTATTCCTAAAGTGGCGTACGCACCTCGCGCATGTCCAGTGACCGCTCGCAAGGCCTTAGGGGTAAGGCGCAATTTATAAATGCCTCGGAATTAATTCCAAGGCCCGCACTATAGGGGGTGCTGGAGTCCTCTACGCCGGCGCGATGCTGAAGTAGCGTACGCACTCCGCTCATGCCCAGAAGTGTCACGCAAGGGCTTCTGGGTTTCGCGCAATATTTAAACGAATAGTCTGTGGCTCCGAAATATTAAAGTCTTGTATACATGTCGGTAATTGGAGTCCACAGACTATGAATCTCGACTTACTACTAAGATGGCAGACCTTAATCATCATTTTGGTCTGCCGACGCTAAACGAATTACCCGCGTACTGACATCGGATTCATGTCCCTTTCGGCGGACTCTTTAAATGCGCAGAAGTTCATTTCCGGTTTTCGCGAGATTGGGGTGTTCCCACCATATGATTTTGATGCAACTAGTGCCATTGGCCTCAGAATAGCTTGAAACAAAGGAATCCACCCGAATCCCGACTTTTTTGTAAAACTTAATATTTCGCGATTCGGAAACCATAGAACGACTTCTAAAATTAAATAAAAATGATTGACCATGCGATATAACCCGTTTTCTCAAATTTTTCACCATACTACCACATATGGTTGCTGACGTCACAGAGTTTTAGGAACACCCCCATTTGACGTGTTTTGGTCCATAGGTTCACTATTGCGGAAACTTGGCCGTTCCCTATTATGGTTGCATAGCGCCTCTTATGGCAGGATAGATCCTGTTATGGAAGATCGGTATTAACTGTGGTAGGATGGTGGACTCAATAATGGTACCATGGTCCTATTTATGGTGTATGGATCTAGTTATGGTAACCCGGTACCAAGGGTAACAGGATGGTGGACTCAATAACGGTACTATGGTCCTATCTATGGTTGATGGATCCTATGGTGACAGGATGGTACCGCTTATGGTGGAACGGAAGGGTCCCTATATAGTAACATGGTACTACTTATGGTGGTATGGTAGGGTTAGGTTAACATGGGTACCGATTATGGCACTATGGTGCTAACTACTGTTTCTCACCTATTGGGTCCTTATGGTCCGTTCGACATTTCCTGGTATGTCCAGGTTATTCCCAGGTTCCTACCTTTTTCCTATGGTTCGGTTGTGACCGCTTATCGGGTAGTATAAAAAAATAATTGTTCTCCGAAGAGAACCTGACCCCCTCTTCATAGAATGTCTCAGTAACCTGACCCAGCTCTTCGGTTCTTTATAGGTCCTGACTATCAGTTTCTTCTCCACCTCCAGCTTTGCCTCACCACTCACCCTGCTGAACCTGACCATATACAATCTTCACCAATATAGGTGAGTAATAGCCATCCGACGAAATCTCGGTATGGCCGGTCTTCAGCCTGTCACGTATCGGTCGCCACCCTATCTTTGAAAAGGCAAATAGGGAAACCTAATTGCTGCCTACCAGCTATGGGGAATTATGGCAGATCTCAAAGTTCCTTATTAGGTGAGATTTCACTCAACCGACCTAAATAGTCTATTATGTTAATCTTATTCAATACCATGAACTACTTTGATCCGAACGATCAAGTTTTACTCTTTAGTGCCATATGTGTCACCACCACTCGTGGTCCACTATGGTCTTCTATTTTTGTTTCAATGATGGGTGGACTCCTTCGATTCCTCGAATATTCTTATTGAACTTGTGTTATTCACTAGCCACACCCTGAAACATTTTAACAGTGTCGCCAGGTCGGACTCAGTACCATGTATCCACGACCTGATATGGCGAACACTTCACGATACGTGGTATCCACGTTATGGTAAAAGTTTTTATCTTTTTACTTCGTCCGAAGTTCGGTTCGCGTCTCTGAACGATGCGTCCGTCAAACAATTTGAATCAATTTTGAAATAAAATTTCATATATTTATGTTCATCTATATATATATATACATATATATATATGTGTATCAGTTTTACAAAAGAATGAATCCAGTGGATGTAAATTAATTTCTACGCGTTATTAACTACGCTCGCGCTTTCCGTCATATAACAGTTATTAATACAATATTACACACTTACAGAATACCTTCGCGTTCAGCACCTCCGGGTAAAACACCCTTTGGCCGCAATACAATTTCTCGGACCCAGTCCACTCCTATTTGGTCTCGGGCTGTCGGAGATTCAGCCCTTCTAGCTTCGTTCCGTTCTATGAGTTGCCTTGTATCCGAATCAACGGGTAATCAGAGACCCGTCAGCAGGCACGCACAAAACCCGATTGCGCAGCTCTTGCTTGAGCTGGCGAACGTGACCCTTAATCGAATCGCGCCTGGATAGAGTGACGTGTATTAAAACCTTTATCCGGTAAAGGTAACTGAATAAATCAGGCAGAGATGTGATGTTAAACTCGAATACCGTATCGCGAATAACCGAAGAATGTATCGAAACCAATTGCGTATCTTAATCACGATGCTAAATTCCGCAACGCGTCTATTCTCGATGTTAGAGAATCTAATTCACTGTTAAACGTTCGAACAATCTTAATCAATCGCGCAATACCGATTATTAATGACGACGGTGGTATAAGTACGCCGGGATCTGACCTCTATTCTCGTAACACGGACACTTTGTTCCTTACGGAGCGTCGCGACGGCACGTCTGCTCTCGTCAGACGGTAGGAACAGAATCTCTCGAGTCCTTTCTCTACTCGACCCCCTGTCCTCCGACAGCCTCCCTTCCTCGCTCTCCGCTCGCCCACCGTTCTTTGTCCGCGACTACCCCCACTTCGGACTTGTTTACGAGTTGGTAGCCGGAATCGGGTTTCGGTCAATGCCCCGGGCGTAACGGCTCTTTCCGAGAAACTGCGTATTTATCTTTTTCTAAGAACCAAACAACTCTCCTTTAGTGCAAACTTTCCATTGTACCTTTGTTAATACTTATTCGGCTCTCAACAAAACAATTTCTAGTTATTCACCAAACTACGTGAATCTTAGTTTGCCATATTCGACCATAGAAGGCTCCTTTTACTTAGGTGAGTTGTTTGTCCGATATGTGTAATAAACATATATATATATATATAAAAATACGCAAACAATTTCCTTAATCTCTAGATTTAATTCTAGACTTTAACACGGACTTTCGCCTTACTACGTATGCCCTTAATAGGTGTCTCAAGGCGCTCGGTTATTCTTCGCGTATGGCTACCTATTCATTGTAGCACATCGTCAAACAAGCTATACTAGTATGGTAGTATCTACCACTCTGAGAAACTCTGTGATGGTGTAACAATAAATCACCTTTTACCTATATCCTCTCTACCTATCGTGGTGACACTCTATGCTAGTGTTTTCTTTCTAATATCCATCCGTCTCGATATTACTGGTAAGTATGTACCTTATGATAATTGTGTACTAATCTCTCTTTTTCTTTTTGTTTCAGGTTAGGATCACCAAGGATGGACTCACCATGGTTGGGATCTTCAAGGATGGACTCACCAGCGTTAGGATCTCCAAGGTTGGACTCACCAGGTTAGGATCTACCTCTTCAGGTTCTCTAAGGTAAGTTTCTTCAAGGTAAGTTTATTAATCGCTTTTACTAGTATTCTAGCCCCCGCAAAATGCATGTAAGCTTGTGACCGCTTATCGGGTAATATAAAAAAATAATTGTCTCCGAAGAGAACCTGACCCTCTTATAGAATGTCTCAGTAACCCTGACCCAGCTCTTCGGTTCTTTATGGGTCCTGACTATCAGTTTCTTCTCCACCTCCAGCTTTGCCTCACCACTCACCCTGCTGAACCTGACCATATACAATCTTCACCAATATAGGTGAGTAATAGCCATCCGATGGAAATCTCGGTATGGCCGGTCTTCAGCCTGTCACGTATCGGTCGCCACCCTATCTTTGAAAAGGCAAATAGGGAAACCTAATTGCTGCCTACCAGCTATGGGGAATTATGGCAGATCTCAAAGTTCCTTATTAGGTGAGATTTCACTCAACCGACCTAAATGGTCTATTATGTTAATCTTATTCAATACCATGAACTACTTTGATCCGAATGATCAAGTTTTACTCTTTAGTGCCATATGTGTCACCACCACTCGTGGTCCACTATGGTCTTCTATTTTTGTTTCAATGATGGTGGACTCCTTCGATTCCTCGAATATTCTTATTGAACTTGTGTTATTCACTAGCCACACCCTGAAACATTTTAACAGTGTCGCCAGGTCGGACTCAGTACCATGTATCCCACGACCTGATATGGCGAACACTTCACGATACGTGGTATCCACGTTATGGTAAAAGTTTTTATCTTTTTACTTCGTCCGAAGTTCGGTTCGCGTCTCTGAACGATGCGTCCGTCAAACAATTTGAATCAATTTTGAAATAAAATTTCATATATTTATTTTATCTATATATATATATATATATATATATATATAAGTGTATCAGTTTTACAAAAGAATGAATCCAGTGGATGTAAATTAACTTCTACGCGTTATTAACTACGCTCGCGCTTTTGCGTCTTATAACAGTTATTAATACAATATTACACACTTACGGATACCTCCGCGTTCAACACCTCCGGGTAAAACACCCTTTGGCCGCAATACAATTTCTCGGACCCAGTCCACTCCTATTTGGTCTCGGGCTGTCGGAGATTCAGCCCTTCTAGCTTCGTTCCGTTCTATGAGTTGCCTTGTATCCGAATCAACGGGTAATCAGAGACCCGTCAGCAGGCACGCACAAAACCCGATTGCGCAGCTCTTGCTTGAGCTGGCGAACGTGACCCTTAATCGAATCGCGCCTGGATAGAGTGACGTGTATTAAAACCTTTATCCGGTAAAGGTAACTGAATAAATCAGGCAGAGATATGATGTTAAACTCGAATACCGTATCGCGAATAACCGAAGAATGTATCGAAACCGATTGCGTATCTTAATCGCGATGCTAAATTCCGCAACGCGTCTATTCTCGATGTTAGAGAATCTAATTCACTGTTAAACGTTCGAACAATCTTAATCAATCGCGCAATACGATTATTAATGACGACGGTGGTATAAGTACGCCGGGATCTGACCTCTATTCTCGTAACACGAACACTTTGTTCCTTACGGAGCGTCGCGACGGCACGTCTGCTCTCGTCAGACGGTAGGAACAGAATCTCTCGAGTCCTTTCTCTACTCGACCCCCTGTCCTCCGACAGCCTCCCTTCCTCGCTCTCCGCTCGCCCACCGTTCTTTGTCCGCGACTACCCCCACTTCGGACTTGTTTACGAGTTGGTAGCCGGATCGGGTTTCGGTCAATGCCCCGGGCGTAACGGCTCTTTCCGAGAAACTGCGTATTTATCTTTTCTAAGAACCAAACAACTCGCCTTTAGTGCAAACTTTCCGTTGTGCCTTTGTTAATACTTATTCGGCTCTCAACAAAACAATTTCTAGTTATTCACCAAACTACGTGAATCTTAGTTTGCCATATTCGACCATAGAAGGTTCCTTTTACTTAGGTGAGTTGTTTGTCCGATATGTGTAATAAACATATATATATATATATAAAAATACGCAAACAATTTCCTTAATCTCTAGATTTAATTCTAGACTTTAACACGGACTTTCGCCTTACTACGTATGCCCTTAATAGGTGTCTCAAGGAGCTCGGTTATTCTTCGCGTATGGCTACCTATTCATTGTAGCACATCGTCAAACAAGCTATACTAGTATGGTAGTATCTACCACTCTGAGAAGCTCTGTGATGGTGTAACAATAAATCACCTTTTACCTATATCCTCTCTACCTATCGTGGTGACACTCTATGCTAGTGTTTTCTTTCTAATATCCACCCGTCTCGATATTACTGGTAAGTATGTACCTTATGATAATTGTGTACTAATCTCTCTTTTTCTTTTTGTTTCAGGTTAGGATCACCAAGGATGGACTCACCATGGTTGGGATCTTCAAGGATGGACTCACCAGCGTTAGGATCTCCAAGGTTGGACTCACCAGGTTAGGATCTACCTCTTCAGGTTCTCTAAGGTAAGTTTCTTCAAGGTAAGTTTGTTAATCGCTTTTACTAGTATTCTAGCCCCCGCAAAATGCATGTAAGCTTGTGACCGCTTGGACCTATCTCGTCCCTGATGCTATGGTTAGGTTGTATTAGTGTGACAACCTATTCGGTTATTACCTAATATGATTAATTTGCGTTTGGTTAGGTTAGTATGGTTTTTTTTTTTTTTGGTTTAGGTTAGGTTAGGTTAGGTTAGGTTAGGTTAGGTTAGGTTTTTTTTAGTATGGTTAGGTTAGGTTAGGTTAGGTTAGGTTAGGTTTTAGTATGGTTAGGTTAGGTTAGGTTAGGTTAGGTTAGTTAGGTTTGCGGCGCCTCGTCTGGTCGGAACGGTGGTTGAAGCGGGCCTTCGGCCGGCTTCCCCCTCCCGACGAAGAGACGAGGCGTGAGGGGTGGGAAAGGGAACGGCGGTCGAAGCGGGCCCTCGGGCCGGCTTCCCCCTTCCCCTGGGGAGCGGCGGTCGAAGCGGACCCTCGGGTCGGCTTCCCCCCTCCCCCACCCCGCCCCTCAGGGACAGAAGGTGCAACATCTGGACATCGGGGCCCGATCAGCAGTTAATGGCACGGGGCCCGGCAAAAGTGTTATGCAGCGGCCACCGGGGAGGTTTTAGCCGGTAGGAGTCGGCATAACCTGGCCTTTCCGAGCGGTCAGGGTATCCTGATGGATTTCTTCGTCAAAAAAAAAAAAAAAAAAAAAAGGTTAGGTTCCTCCCCGTGGGTGCCACCTTGACGTGGTGGGGAGGCTTGAAGGTCCCGATGATGTACAGAGCTGTGCCGGCGGGGGTTTCGGCCCCTGGCAGGTTCTACCAAGCCGGAGTGGTCTGTACGGAGGGACTGGACCAAGAGCACCCGACCGGGCTGAGTGACCAGCCTGGTCCATGACCAGCACGGTCACAGAGCGGGTGGGAGGAGATCATCATCCCTGAAGGCATTGCACGCCGGTGCTCCGGCAGCCGACAGGGATGACCTCCTCCACACTCGCTCCAGGAAGGGGACCTCTCTCTCCGAGGCATTGCACGCCGGTGTTAGCCGGCAGCCGAAGAGAGAGAACCCTTTCCTCCCGCCTCGGTTGGACCGTTACGGTTAGACCGGGGCGGAGGGACGTACCCGCATCCAGGGCTCCACCCCATGGGGATCCTCCTCCCCCGTGGTGCCTGAGATGCGGAGGGGTACTCCGGGCCGCTCGGACGTTTCCGAGGTCGGGGTCGGGGTACGCTGCCGCGTCCTGAGAGATCCCACCCTCCTAGGCATTGCACGCCGGTGCTCCGGCAGCCGAAGAGGGGAGGATCTCTCTCCCTCGCTCGTCCCAGCCACGGCTGGGCGAACGAAGGATCCCACACCCGGGTCTGCACACCGTGGGACTAGTCCCACGGTACCTGGGGGGTGGAGGGGATGTCCCGGGCCGCTCGGACTTATTCCGAGGTCTGGGTCGGGGCACCCTAGGGTGACGAGGGGAGAGGACCCCACCTTCGTCTCGAAGGTGGACTCCCCGACTTCCCTCACCCGTTCGGCCTCGGTCGGACGGACAGAGGAACCCACACCCGGGTCTGCACACCGTGGGGCTTGCCCCACGGTACCCGGGGGTGGAGGGGTGTTCGGGCCGCTCGGACGTATTCCGAGGTCGGGGTCGAGACACCCTCAGGCGCCAATAGAGGACTCATTCCCGGAGGCATTGCACGCCGGTGCTCCGGCAGCCAAGGGAACGATCCTCTCCCTCATCCGTCCTGGCCACGGCCAGGCGGAGAGAGGTACCCACACCCGGGTCTGCACACCGCGAGGGTTTGGAACCCCTCGCGGTACCCGGGGGGTGGAGGGGTGCTCCGGGCCGCTCGGACGTATTCCGAGGCGGGGTCGGAGCCCCTGTGTGCTGTGCCCGAGGGAATGCGATCGCATCACCCTAAAGCGGACCCTCGGGCGGCGCGAGCACGCTGGCTGCCATGGGGGAGACGTTCCCGGTGGGGTGCGACACCGGTGAACTATCTCCTTCCATGGGGCCCCCCGCGTGGCGGCGCTCTGCACGGTGCCCACATTGTCGGAGGTGTGGGACCCCCGAAAGCGGTCTGGCCACCAGAGATGGTGGTCAGGGCGCGTGTAGGGGGCGGGAGGCCTGTGCCGACGATGTCATATTCCGTCGGCCCGTGCCATATGGTGCTCCTCCGGGGGAACTCGGAGGCTCCCCCTTGCCGGGGGGATGCGGGCATGCCCGGGCACCGGAGCCGTGCAGAGTGGTGGGTTCTAAACCACAATGACTGATTTCTTAAACTCCTCAAACTTTGACTCATCGGATACGGAATTAAATACGACGACCCAGGCTAGTAAAATGGACACGAGAAGCCGAGCTGGCAAAAGCCAGACTACGGTAAGGAGGGAGGGGCTTAGGAGTGCTAAGTCCCAAAAGGAAAAAAAGGCGGACGAGATTTGCGACAGCGACAGGTCCAGGTCCAGATCTAGATCGCCTATCAAGATCGATGAGTCGACGCCGTTTACCACCTCTAGGGAAGAGGACTCTGATGGTGATGACAGGAAAGCCATCAAGAAAAAAGAAGGGAAATGGGACATCCCCAGGGACGAAAACGGGGATACGGATGAGGAGCGCCTCGTGGAGAAGGCCATCAAAGGCAGGGGCAGGCCGGAGACAACAGGGGGATACCGGCTCAAAAAGGAATTCCTGGCCAGGAAGCAGGTTATCCTGGATCAGAGAAGGGAGGAATTCCTGTTGAAGGGCATGGAAAACCCATGCGAAGAGTTCCAGGATTGTACTTCCAATAGGAAGTACAAAGCCGAAATCAAACGATTAACGGAACACTTAGAGGAGGCCCCTTTCCGAGACGTAACGGCGTCCATATTGGAAGCATCTACAAGAGTATTGGGATTCTCGCAGAAATCAAAGAGTCTCAAAGGCACTCACGTAAAGGTACTTAGGGACGCTGCGGCGGCGATAACGGCAGGAGCAAACGTTATGGCCATGCAAATGGCGCATGACAAATGTGGGGATAATTTAGACCTCATAGAGGAGCTTCGGGCAGAGAACACGAATCTAAAAGCGTCTCTGAAGGAGGTGAGAAAGGAGCTGGAAGAAGTGAAGGAGATGCTCCGCGGTATAAGGGAGGCACCGCTGCATGTAGCGGTGTCCTCCCCGCCCGCGAAGCACCCGGGGAACATGAGTCAGAGTGTAGGAGAGACACCGCGGCGTGTACCGAGTGCTCCCCCGCCCCTGACTCACGCAGAAAGGGAAAGGGCGATAACTCCACCTGAGGTGGACATGATGGAGGAGGAGGAGGAGGCACCGGTAGGGATCATAGAGGTGCAAAAGGGGTTGATCCCAAGGGAGAGGAGACGCCCAGTAAGGGAGAAAAAGGAAGCCAGGGTCGCAAAACCAGGCCCCAAAATCAGAGAGAACATCCTCCTGGACAACAGAGTGAGGATAGAAAGAAGGGAGGAACCAGAGAGAAATGAAAGGAAGGGACTGGAGGGAAACATTACACAAATGGTATTCAAAGCCTTGAATGAGTGGAAAGCACAAAGAAAGGAGCTTCCCAAAAAAGGGGCCTGGAAAGAGGAAAAGGGAAAGGTGGGGAGCCAGGGTGTGGTACAACAACAGGGGGGAAACAGATACCAACAGGAGTACCCTCAATTACCACCCACACGAGCCCAAAGAAAAGAGCAGCAGGCGCAGAAAACTCCCACACCACAGGAAGAAATGTGGACGAAAGTAGTGGGTAGGAGGGAAAAAAAGAAGGAGAGGGAAACGCAAAAAAGGCAGGAAATAAAAAAGGTGGTCAATATAGAAAGAAAGGAGGGGAAGAAAAACAGGAGGAGAGTCCCCAACACGGCGGCGGTAACTATTACCGCCGAACGAGAGCAGTATAAGGACCTACTGACGGAAGCTAAGAGCAAGATCGATCTCAAAGGGATTGGGATCGAGAAAATTAGGACAAGAGTGGGGGCCACTGGCGCCTTGGTGATAGAGATACCGGGGGAGCAAAGGGGCACACAGGCGGATCAACTTGCCAATAAATTAAAGGAGGTACTGGCAGATAGAGCTAAAATCAGTAGACCCCAGAAAATGGGAGAATTAAGAGTGAAAGGCATGGAGATATCCACTACGGAAAATGAAGTGGCAGAGGCTGTTGCCAGAGTAGGGGGATGCCAGACAGAGCAGGTGAAAACCGGAAAAATGAGAGTGGCCTGGAACGGGTACCGGACCTTATGGGTACAATGCCCCCTCATGGTGGCGAAGAAGGTTGCGGAGGAGGGCAAACTAACAATAGGATGGGCGCTAACTAAGGTGGAACTACTGCAGGCGAGAGCACTACAGTGTTTCAAGTGCATGGAGAAAGGGCATGTACAGGTTAACTGTAAGAACAGCAAAGACAGACGCGCAAATTGCTATAGATGTGGAGAAATTGGACACCTGGCTCGGGATTGTAACTCCAGAGTCAGGTGTCAAATTTGTGCGGAGGTTGGCGTCCAGTCGAACCACAGGATGGGGGGGCCATCCTGCCGTCCCCCAAAGAGGAGGAAGAATATCCCTGGGGATGCAGTGGAAGGGGGTATGGCGACCGCACCGCCGCCACGAGACCCTCCTGCATCCCCAGAAGGGAAAAGGAAAGAGGAGGAAGGAAAGAAGAGGGAGAAGGAGGCAAATAGGGAACCGGAGCCAGAGTCCCAGCCTCCTCTCCCTCAAAGGAAGCGGAGAACCTCGCTCCCTCTTTCGCCCCCCACACGTGTCCCCACTGAAGGTGGGAGCATGGAGGTGGACGAGAAAAGGGGGGAAAAGAGAGTGAGGCCCACAGAGAGAGAGGATACCGACGGCGAACAGCCGGGGGAAAAAGTGGTGGTAATCACGGTACCAGATAATGGAGACTAGATTATTACAAGGGAACCTGCACCGCGCCCGTCAAGCGCTCCCCCTGTTCGAGCATACTATGACGGAGCGCGGTGCAGGCTTAGGAATAGCGGCAGAGCCCCACCATGTCCCCAGGAACCGCAGATGGTTCGGGGACGAGTTGGGCTCTGTCGCTATTGTGTGGAAGGCGAGCAGCCGCTCACCCCCTGCCAAATATTTGGACCGCGGCAGGGGGTTTGTTGTGGCCAGGTGGGGAGCCGTCACCGTGGTCGGGGTATACCTCCCCCCAGCAAAGAGCCTGGGCTTGGTAGATTACGAGTCCAGGCTCCAAGAAATGGGAGATGTCATCAAGAGACATCTCCCAGGTCCTGTCATCGTCGCCGGCGATTTTAACGCCAAATCGGAGCTATGGGGCTCCCGGCGCGATGACAGGAGGGGGGAGGTAACTGCGGATTGGGCCGTGGGCCTAGGTCTGCACATAATGAACGATGGTGTAAAATCCACATTCGTGGGGTCGAGGGGGGAGTCTATTATAGACTTGTCTTGGGCGACCCCCTCGGCCCTGCGAAGGGTGCGGACCTGGAGGGTGGCGGAGGAGCTCGAATCGTTGTCTGACCATCTCCTAATAGAGATGGAGCTCTCCGTCACCCCCGACGGCCTACGGCCCCGCAACAAGGATGGACCCCGGCCCGGTAGATGGGCTCTAGCCCAGCTAAACAGGGAGGACCTAGAAATCTCCCTGATGGGCTCCACCTGGCCACAACGGAAGGACGGGCAGGACCTTGACTCTGAGGTCATGGAGGTTATGCAGGTTCTCGCACTCGCGTGCGATGCCTCCATGCCCAGAGTCAGGGCCTGCCCAAAACGATGCGCCTGGTGGTGGACCGACGAAATTGCCGCGTTGCGGCGGAGGTCGGTCCACCTCAGGCGCGCGTTCCGAGCGGTACGCTGGGACGCGGACCCTGAGGTCACTCTGGCCGCCCGGCGGGAGTTCTGTGCCGCAGCCAAAGAACTCCGGAACGCCATAGGGGTGGCCAGAGGAAAGGGGTGGGACGACCTCCTCCTCTCGTTGGACGCGGATCCGTGGGGGCGCCCATACAGGATGGTGATGCAAAAGCTGAGACCATGGGCGCCCCCTCTGACGGAGACGCTTGACTCCCGGTTCCTGGGACGGGTGATGGGGACCCTATTCCCGGTTGGGGGGGAAGACCCCATCACCCAGTACGTAACCCCCTCCCCCGAACAACAGGGGGAGGTTCCGGGAGTCACCGAGGAGGAGGTGGCCGAGGCTACCAAAAGGGTCAAGAGCGGGAAAGCTCCGGGACCCGATGGTATCCCCGGCCGTGTCCTCACCCTGGCCTCAGGGTACATGAGCGGCAGGCTCGCCAGCCTTTTCACCAGGGCAGTGAAGGAACGAAGATTCCCCCCAGTCTGGGGGAGGGCCAACGTGGTCCTCCTCCGAAAAGAGGGCAAGCCGGAGGAATCCCCCTCCGCGTACCGGCCCATATGCCTCCTGGATGAGGCGGGCAAGCTCTTTGAGCGCATAATAGCAGCCCGCCTCAAGAGGCATATGTCCCGGGAGGGTCCTGACTTAGGTGACGGCCAGTATGGCTTCCGAGAGGGCAGATCAACTGTGGATGCAGTGTTGCATCTCAAGTCCCTCTCGGGGGCCATAGTGTCGGAGGGCAGGGTGGCGGTCGCGGTATCCCTGGATATCGCGAACGCGTTCAACACCCTGCCCTGGGGTAGGGTGGTGCAAGCGATGAGGGGTTATTTCCGCTTCCCACCCTACCTCACGGCCGTCATAGAGGACTACTTCCGGGGTCGGCGTCTCACGTGGACGGACGCCGATGGCACGGTGCGAGAGAGGGGGATGAGTCGTGGGGTCCCACAAGGTTCGGTGCTGGGGCCCCTATTATGGAACATTGGTTACGACTCAGTCCTCCGGACAGCCCTCCCCCCCGGCTGTAGCACGCTGTGCTACGCCGATGACACGCTCGTCCTAGCCGGGGGGAGAGACTGGGGGGAAGCCGTTCACACGGCCAATTTAGCGGTGGCGGCGGTTGTGCGCTCCATCCGCAACTTGGGCCTGGTGGTGGCCGAAAGGAAGACGGAGGCGATCTTCCTCCACGCCAAGGGCATGAAGCCACCCCAGGCCCAAATCAGGATAGGTCAAGTCAGGGTCCCCATAGAGGCCCAGATGAAATATCTGGGCCTCACCCTGGACGGCACCTGGTGCTTCAAAGAGCATACCAACAGGCTGGTCCCCCGACTCAGGATGATTTCAATCAACCTGGGCAGGTTGATGCCCAACGTCGGGGGACCAGACATGAAGGCACGTCGCCTCCACGCAGGAATCTTAAATTCCGTAGCAATGTACGGAGCGCCGGTTTGGGCGGAGTCTCTGGCCGCCAGTCGCCCGATGCAAGCGCAGATGCGCAGAGTGCAGAGGGGGCTGGCGGTCAGAGTTGCGAGATGCTACCGTACCGTCTCCTGCGTGGCGGCGACAGTCCTGGCGAGCATGCCCCCCATGGAGCTCGTGGCCCTGTCGTACAAACGTATGTACGACAGGAAGCGCGAGCTCCTAAGAAGAGGGGGGGCGGACATACCGCTCGCCAGGACGATCAGAGAGATGAAGCACCAGACTCGACGGATCCTCCTCGAAAGATGGCAGAGGTGTCTGGCCAATGCCAGATACGGGAGGAGGACCGTCGAGGCCGTCCGGCCCTTCCTGCTCGAGTGGGTGGGAAGGGCCCATGGGGCCCTGACTTTCAGGGCGGCACAGGTGCTCACCGGGCATGGCTGCTTCGGTGAGTACCTGTGCCGAATAGGAAAGGAGCGCACAGCCGCCTGTCACCATTGCGGGAATGGCCACGACTCCGCGCAGCATACGCTCCAGGAATGCCCGGCCTGGAGCAACGAGCGCGGAGTCGTGGAGAGGCAGTTAGGTGGAGACCTTTCGCTCCCCAGTATAGTCCGGGCGATACTGGGGAGCGAAGAGAAGTGGGAAGCCTTCACCACATTTTGCGAAGGCGTGATGAAGAAGAAGGAGGAGGCTGAGGAGGAGAGACGAAGAGCAGAGGGAAGGGGAAGGAGGAAGAGGCGGAGAGACCGTCACCGCCAATGGAGAGGAGGGAGGAGCAGGAGCAGGGAGGGGGACGCAGACTCCTCGGAGGAGGAGGAACTTCGGAGGTTGGGGGCGCAGCCACCACCTCCGCCTCCTCCTAACCCCCCTGCTGCTCCTCCTCCAATAAGGAGAGCGAGAGGCAGGAGAAAAGCGACGAACTGGAGGGGGCAATTGGGAGCTCTCCAGAGAGACAGAGGGGTGGCGGTGGTGGTGCTGCAGAGGCTTGCCCCACTTGTGGCAGTGGCAGCAGCGCTGACCGCCCCGGCAATTGGGGTGGATGTGGCATTGCCACCGCCGCCACCCCTCGCTGCCCCACCAACGGCAGCGACGGACGAAGGAAGCGGATGGGGCCAGAGGCTAAGGCCTAGGCCCCAAACCCGCAGACCACCGACTCCCGCGAGAACGGGCGTCGGATGAGAGTAAGGGGGGGGAGAGGGTATCGGTGATTGATTAATCGCCGAAATAATGCCCCTCCCCCCCCTGAATCGCAGGTCCGACAGACCAGTCGGACATGCGGGAGGGGGGTCACTAGGACCCCCCGCCCCATTCCTCCGTGGAGGTGGGGAGAGCCCGGCGGCTAGGGGAGTACATCTCCCCGTAACCGCCGGGCGGGAGGGTGGGGCACCGGGCGGGGACTCCCGGTGCCCCAACCAGCCCTCCCAAGGTAGGGTGGCTGGCTGATACGGTGGGTCAGTCAGCCACACAACGTTCTTCAATTGGCGGCGCCTCGTCTGGTCGGGAACGGTGGTTGAAGCGGGCCTCGGCCGGCTTCCCCCTTCCCGACCGAAGAGACGAGGCGTGAGGGGTGGGAAAGGGGAACGGCGGTCGAAGCGGGCCCTCGGGCCGGCTTCCCCCTTCCCCTGGGGGAGCGGCGGTCGAAGCGGACCCTCGGGTCGGCTTCCCCCCTCCCCCGCCCCGCCCCTCAGGGACAGAAGGTGCAACATCTGGACTCGGGGCCCCGATCAGCAGTTACACGGCACCGGGGCCCCGAACCAAGTCCCTTCGCAGCGCCACCCGGGGAGGTTTTAGCCGGTAGGAGTCCGGCATAACCCTGGCCCTTCCCCGAGGGTCAGGGTATCCATGATGGATTTCCTCCTCGTCAAAAAAAAAAAAAAAAAAAAAAAAAGGTTAGGTTCCTCCCGCCCGCCAAGCTCAACCGTTATTTGAGCATACGATGGTGGAGCGCGGTGCAGGGTTAGGGATAGCGGCAGAGCCCTATTATGTCCCCAGAAACCACCCGAGGTGGTTTGGGGACGACAGGGGCTCTGTCGCTATCACATGGAAGGCGAGCGAAAACTCACCCCCGGCAAAGTTTTTGAGTTGTGGCCGGGGGTACGTCGTGGTCAGGTGGGGAGTGACCATCGTGGTCGGGGTATACCTCCCCCCAGTAAAGAGCCTGGGCCTGATTGAGTACAGGTCCAGGCTCCAAGAGATTGGAGATGCTGTGAGACAGCATCTCCAGGGTCCTGTCATCGTTGCCGGGGATTTTAATGCAAAGTCAGAAGTGTGGGGATCCCGGCGCGGTGACAGGAGGGGGGAGGAAACAGTGGACTGGGCCGAGGGCCTGGGTCTGCACATCCTCAATGAGGGAAATAATTCCACGTTTGTAGGGCAGCGGGGGGAGTCAATTATCGACTTAACATGGGCAACCCCTGCTGCCATGGGGAGGGTGCAGACCTGGAGGGTGGCGGACGAGATCGAAACCTTGTCGGACCATCTGATTATCGAGATGGAACTGTCCGTCACCCCCAATGGCCTGAGGCCGGTCCAAAGGAAGGAACCCCGACCTGGAAGATGGTCACTGGCCAAGCTGAACAGGGAGATCCTGGAGATCTCCCTGGAAGGCTCCACCTGGCCACGACGAAGGGAAGGGCAGGACCTTGACTCTGAGGTCATGGAGGTCATGGACATACTCGCACAGGCGTGCGACGCCTCCATGCCCAGAGTCAGGTCCTGCCCGAAACGGTCCGCCTGGTGGTGGTCCGACCACATAGCCGAGTTGAGGCGCAGGTCGGTCCACGCCAGGCGGACGTTTCGAAATGAGCGGAATAAGCGACCCCAAGACCCTGAGGCCGTCCTGGCCACCCGGATGGAATTCTGCAAAGCAGCAGTAGAACTCAGAGAGGCCATCGGGGTGGCCAGAGGAAGAGGGTGGGACGACCTCCTCCTCTCACTAGACGCTGACCCGTGGGGGCGTCCATACAGAATGGTAATGCAGAAGATGAGACCATGGACGCCCCCAAAGACGGTGACGCTTGACCCCCGGTTCTTGGAGAGGGTGATGGGAACCCTATTCCCGGTTGGGGAGGGTAACCCCATCACCCCGTACATTCCACCATCCCCCGAACAACAGGGGGAGGTACCGGGGGTCACAGAGGAGGAGGTGGCCGGGGGTGTCAAGAAGGTCAAGAACGGGAAAGCTCCCGGACCGGATGGCATCCCCGGCCGTGTCCTGACCCTGGCCTCAGGGTATTTAAATGGGAGATTCGCTACGCTCTTTTCGCGAGCCTTCAGGGAAAGGAGGTTCCCCCCAGTCTGGGGGAGGGCCAACGTGGTCCTCCTCCAAAAAGAGGGCAAACCGGAGGGCTCCCCCTCCGCGTACCGGCCCATATGTCTCCTGGACGAAGCGGGCAAATTGTTCGAGCGGATTATCGCTGCCCGCCTCCAGGAGCATATGTCCCGGGAAGGTCCCAACCTCGATGACGGTCAATATGGCTTCCGGGAGGGGAGATCCACAGTAGATGCAATCAAGCATCTGAGATCCCTCTCGGAGGCCATCGTGACGGAGGGCAGGGTGGCGGTGGCGATATCGTTGGATATCGCCAACGCGTTTAACGCCCTGCCCTGGGGTAGGGTGGTGCAGGCGATGCGGAGTTACTTCCGCTTCCCACCCTACCTCGTGGCCGTCATCGAGGATTATTTCCGGGGTCGGCGTCTCACATGGACGGACGCCGACGGCAAGGTGCGCGAGAGGGGCATGAGTCGCGGGGTTCCACAGGGCTCAGTTCTGGGCCCACTACTGTGGAACCTCGGATACGACTCTGTCCTCCGGACAGCCCTCCCCCCCGGCTGCAGTATCGTCTGTTACGCAGACGATACCTTGATACTGGCCGGGGGGAACGACTGGGGGGATGCCGTGAACACGGCAAACATTGCGGTGGCAGGAGTTGTGCGTGCCATCCGCAACCTGGGCTTGGTGGTGGCTGAAAGAAAAACGGAAGCAATGTTCTTTCATCCAAAGGGAAGGAAGCCACCCCAAGCCTGGGTGCGGGTTGGCGTGGTCAGGGTTCCGCTGGAGGCCCAGATGAACTATCTGGGCCTCAAATTGGACGGCACCTGGTGCTTCAAGGAGCATGTAAACAGACTGGTCCCCCGACTAAGGGTGGTATCCGCCCGATTGGGCAGGCTCATGCCCAACGTCGGGGGACCAGACGGGAAGGCTCGTCGCCTCCACGCAGGAATTTTGAATTCGGTGGCGCTGTATGGCGCGCCAATCTGGGCGGAAGCCCTGGCCGCCAGTCGCCCGATGCAGGCGCAATTGCGCAGAGTGCAGAGGGTGCTGGCGGTCAGGGTAGCGCGGTGCTACCGCACCGTGTCCTGCGTGGCGGCGACGGTCCTGGCGAGCATGCCCCCCCTGGAGCTCACGGCCCTGTCGTACAAGAGAATGTACGACAGGAGGCGTGAGCTCATCCGTACAGGGGGGGGCGGAGAACCGCTCGCCAGGGCAATACGCGAAATGAGGCACCAGACTCGGCGGGTCCTCCTCGACAGATGGCAAAGGCTCCTGGCCAACGCCAGGTACGGGAGGAGGACCGTCGAGGCCGTCCGGCCCTTCCTACAGGAGTGGGTAGGAAGGGCACGCGGAACCCTGACATTCAGGATGGCACAGGTGCTCACCGGGCATGGCTGCTTCGGTGAGTACCTGTGCCGAATTGGGAAGGAACGCACAACTTCCTGCCACCATTGTGGAAACGACCATGACTCCGCGCAACACACACTCCAGGACTGCCCCGCCTGGAGTACCGAGCGCGGAGTCATGGTCCGGGCCTTGGGCCAGGACCTCTCGCTCCCGAGGATAGTCGGGGCGATCCTCGGGAGCGAGACGAGATGGGATGCATTCTCCTCCTTCTGCGAATCGGTCATGACGCAGAAGGAGGAGGCGGAAGAAATGCGGAGAAGGGCGGAAGGCCGGGGGAGGAAAAGGAGGCGGAGAGAGAGACATCGCCAGTGGAGAGCGGGGAGGAGCAGGAGCAGGGAGGGGGATGCTGATTCGTCAGAGGAGGATGAACTGAGGAGGATGGTGGGTCCACCACCTCCTCCTCCCCCCCTCCCCCTCCTGCTCCCCCCAGGCACCAGCAGCAGCGAGACGGGGAACCCGCAGGGGGCACGTTGCCCCACGCGGGAACCGTAGAGGAGTCGGAGACGGAAGGGTGGCGGTGGTGGTCCTACAGCGGCTCACCCCCCTGATGATGGCGGCGGCCATGTTGACCGCCCCCCCAGCAGTAGGGGTGACTACAGCGCTACCACCGCCGCCACCCCCCGCTGTCCCGCCAAGGACAGCGACGGGAGAAGTCAGCGGGTGGAGGGCCCGGCTCAGGCCTAGGCCCTACACCCGCAGACCGCCGACCCCATCGAAAAAAGGGGTTGGATGAAAGTAAGGGGGGGAGAGGGTATCGATGATAAGGAATCATCGAAACAAATGCCCCTCCCCCCCTTAATCGCAAGTCCGACAGTCCAGTCGGACATGCGGGAGGGGGGTCGCTAGGACCCCCCGCCCCATTCCTCCGCGGAGGTGGGGAGAGCCCGGCGGCTAGGGGAGTATATCTCCCCGTAACCGCCGGGCGGGAGGGTGGGGCACCGGGCGGGGACTCCCGGTGCTCCAACCAGCCCTCCCAAGGTAGGGTGGCTGGCTGATACGGTGGGTCAGTCAGCCACACAACGTTCTTCAATTGGCGGCGCCTCGTCTGGTCGGGAACGGTGGTTGAAGCGGGCCTCGGCCGGCTTCCCCCTTCCCGACCAAAGAGACGAGGCGTGAGGGGTGGGAAAGGGGAACGGCGGTCGAAGCGGGCCCTCGGGCCGGCTTCCCCCTTCCCCTGGGGGAGCGGCGGTCGAAGCGGACCCTCGGGTCGGCTTCCCCCCTCCCCCGCCCCGCCCCTCAGGGACAGAAGGTGCAACATCTGGACTCGGGGCCCCGATCAGCAGTTACACGGCACCGGGGCCCCGAAC
Source organism: Harpegnathos saltator (assembly GCF_003227715.2). Classification (NCBI taxonomy): domain Eukaryota; kingdom Metazoa; phylum Arthropoda; class Insecta; order Hymenoptera; family Formicidae; genus Harpegnathos; species Harpegnathos saltator. The sequence continues at coordinate 42,001 of NW_020229977.1, forward strand.
CAAGTCCCTTCGCAGCGCCACCCGGGGAGGTTTTAGCCGGTAGGAGTCCGGCATAACCCTGGCCCTTCCCCGAGGGTCAGGGTATCCATGATGGATTTCCTCCTCGTCAAAAAAAAAAAAAAAAAAAAAAAAAAAGGTTAGGTTCCTCCCTCCCCGTGGGTGCCACCTTGACGTGGTGGGGAGGCTTGAAGGTCCCGATGATGTACAGAGCTGTGCCGGCGGGGGTTTCGGCCCCTGGCAGGTTCTACCAAGCCGGAGTGGTCTGTACGGAGGGACTGGACCAAGAGCACCCGACCGGGCTGAGTGACCAGCCTGGTCCATGACCAGCACGGTCACAGAGCGGGTGGGAGGAGATCATCATCCCTGAAGGCATTGCACGCCGGTGCTCCGGCAGCCGACAGGGATGACCTCCTCCACACTCGCTCCAGGAAGGGGACCTCTCTCTCCGAGGCATTGCACGCCGGTGTTAGCCGGCAGCCGAAGAGAGAGAACCCTTTCCTCCCGCCTCGGTTGGACCGTTACGGTTAGACCGGGGCGGAGGGACGTACCCGCATCCAGGGCTCCACCCCATGGGGATCCTCCTCCCCCGTGGTGCCTGAGATGCGGAGGGGTACTCCGGGCCGCTCGGACGTTTCCGAGGTCGGGGTCGGGGTACGCTGCCGCGTCCTGAGAGATCCCACCCTCCTAGGCATTGCACGCCGGTGCTCCGGCAGCCGAAGAGGGGAGGATCTCTCTCCCTCGCTCGTCCCAGCCACGGCTGGGCGAACGAAGGATCCCACACCCGGGTCTGCACACCGTGCGGGACTATTCCCACGGTACCTGGGGGGTGGAGGGGATGTCCCGGGCCGCTCGGACTTATTCCGAGGTCTGGGTCGGGGCACCCTAGGGTGACGAGGGGAGAGGACCCCACCTTCTTCGAAGGTGGACTCCCCGACTTCCCTCACCCGTTCGGCCTCGGTCGGACGGACAGAGGAACCCACACCCGGGTCTGCACACCGCGGGGCTTGCCCCACGGTACCCGGGGGGTGGAGGGGTGTCTCGGGCCGCTCGGACGTATTCCGAGGTCTGGGTCGAGACACCCTCATGCGCCGATAGAGGACTCATTCCCGGAGGCATTGCACGCCGGTGCTCCGGCAGCCGAAGGGAACGATCCTCTCCCTCATCCGTCCTGGCCACGGCCAGGCGGAGAGAGGTACCCACACCCGGGTCTGCACACCGCGAGGGTTTGGAACCCCTCGCGGTACCCGGGGGGTGGAGGGGTGCTCCGGGCCGCTCGGACGTATTCCGAGGCGGGGTCGGAGCCCCTGTGTGCTGTGCCCGAGGGAATGCGATCGCATCACCCTAAAGCGGACCCTCGGGCGGCGCGAGCACGCTGGCTGCCATGGGGGAGACGTTCCCGGTGGGGTGCGACACCGGTGAACTATCTCCTTCCATGGGGCCCCCCGCGTGGCGGCGCTCTGCACGGTGCCCACATTGTCGGAGGTGTGGGACCCCCGAAAGCGGTCTGGCCACCAGAGATGGTGGTCAGGGCGCGTGTAGGGGGCGGGAGGCCTGTGCCGACGATGTCATATTCCGTCGGCCCGTGCCATATGGTGCTCCTCCGGGGGAACTCGGAGGCTCCCCCTTGCCGGGGGGATGCGGGCATGCCCGGGCACCGGAGCCGTGCAGAGTTGTGGGTTTGGAAACAAAAATGACAGACTCTATTTCAATTAATGACCTAACGGATATGGAACAAAATATGACGACCCTGGCAAATATGACGACCCTGGCAAGCAAAGGAAGGAGCGAGGAGACAGCCGGAAACTGCTCTCGTAGGAGGGCACCGGTAACGGTCACCTCAGAACACCCTGAGCAGGTGAGAGGAAGGACGGGACTTAGGAGTTCCACATCCCTGAAAACCAAAGGGAACATGGAGGGGGACACCGATAGATCTAGATCCCCCATCGAAATAGACATCGTTGGGTCGGAGTCTGACTCCAGCTCGCTAGTGGAGCTGGAGAAAGAATTAAAAAAAACAGGAAAATTTGACATCCCACTTAACACGGAGGGTGAGACGGACGAAGAACTGTTCGCTGAAAAAGCCCTCAGGAAAAGAGGAAGGCCGGAAACAACCGGAGAATACCGGAAGAAGAGGATCTTCTTGGAAAGGAAGCAGGAGTTCCTGGCCCAAAAGAGGGAGGAGGATATCATCAAAGGGATGGAAAACCCGTTAGAAGAGTTCCAGGACTGCTCAAGGAACAGGAAGTATAAGGCGGAGGTCAAGAGGCTGATGGAAGATATGGAGGAAGCCCCCTTCAGGGATTTAACGGCTTCGATATTGGAAGCCTCAATGAAGGTACTGGGCTTCTCAGTAAAGTCCAAGAACCTGAAGGGGACGCACGTCAAGGCCTTGCGAGACGCTGCCGCCGCGATAGCAGCGGGTACGAACCTCATGGCGAAGCACATTGCGAACGACAAATGTGGGGACAACCTCGATATAATCGAGGAGCTCAGGGTGGAAAACTCCAGTCTCAAGGAATCACTGAAGGATGTCCGAAAAGAGCTGGAGGAAATCAAGGAAACGCTCCGGAATATAAGGGAGGTAACGCCATTTGTGGCGATATCCCCCCCACCTCCGAAACCGGAAGGAAATGCGGATCGGAGTATAAAGGGGGCACTGCAGACGACTCCGAGTGCCTCCTCGCCTCCGATCTACATAGAGAGGAAAAAGGAAAGATTGGAGGGGGGAAGAATCTCCCCTCCAATTGCGGATATGATGGAGGAGGAGGAGGATGCACCCATTGGGGTAATTGAGGTGCAAAAAGGCCTCATCCCACGAATTATAACAAAACCGGTGGAGGAAAACAAAACGGAAACCAGGGTCGCCAAGGTGCAAAGAAAGGGACCGACCATCAAGGAGAACATTCCGCTCAACAAAAGAATAAGAGTGGAAAAGGTAGCTGAAATGGGAAAGGAAAATGCAGAGGACCTGGAGGGAAAAGTAACGAAAATGGTACTGAAAGTACTTGAAACATGGGTGCCGCGAATGAATCAAGAGACCTCGTTACAAAGAATGGATAAAGGGGGAAACAAAGGCGGCGAAGAAAGAAAAGAAAGGGGAGATCAGCTGAAAGCCCAAAAAAGGAACATTAGACAGCCCCAGGTCCGAAATCCGGGAAAGGACAGGCAAGTAAAGCCCGAGGAGGAAATACCTGCACCAGCACACCAGGAGATGCCATGGTCAAAGGTACTAGGAAGAAGGGAGAAGAAAGAGTTGAGAAAGGAGGAACAGAAAAAAGAAATTGAAAAAATAAAGAAGGAGGAAAGTAAGAAAAAGGCGGAGGGCAAGAAGGTTAAAAGAAAAGTCCCCAACACGGCGGCAATTACTATAACGGCTGACAAAAGCCAGTACAAAGAACTGCTGGCAGAGGCCAAGAAAAGGATTGACCTAACTAGTATAGGAATAGACAGGCTAAAGACCAGGGTCGGAATAACAGGAGCATTGGTCCTAGAAATTCCGGGTGAAGAGAGAGGGAAAAGGGCTGACATCCTCGCGGATAAGCTGAAAGACGTATTGTTGGACAAGGCAAAAGTAAGCAGGCCTCAAAAAATGGGGGAGCTTAGGTTGAGAAACATCGAAATATCCACCACAGAGGAAGAAGCCGCAGAGGAGGTGGCCAAAATAGGCGGATGTGAGAAAAGAGATGTCAAGACGGGGAAAATAAGAGTAGCCCCTAACGAGGTCAGATCGTTGTGGATACAATGCCCCATACTGGCGGCTAAAAAGATAGCCGAAAAGGGGAATATCAAAATAGGGTGGACGCAGGTAAAAGCGGAGATGCTGCAAGTGAGACCCCTGCAGTGCTATAAATGCTTGGAACAAGGACACGTGCAGCAAAACTGCAGGAGTAACGTAGACAGGAGAACTAATTGCTATAGATGCGGAGAACAAGGGCACCTGGCAAGAGACTGTGAGTCGAGAGCCAGGTGCCAAATATGCGCTGACGCAGGTGTGCCGGCAGGACACAGGATGGGAGGACCAGCCTGCCGGCCACCGAAGGGAAGAAAGAGAACCGTGGGAGGGACAGTAGAGAGGCAAGAGGCGTCCGCACCGAAGCCCAAGGACCCTCCTGTCCCCCCCAGCGGCAAGGAAAGGAATGAGGAAAAGGAAACGGGAAGTGGAGAGGCAAACAAAGCCTCATCGCCGCTCCCACAAAGGAAGCGACTTCCACCTCCACCACCCCCTCCGCCCACCATGCAGGCGGAGGAGGAGCAAATGGAGGTGGAGGAAAAGAGGGGAGAAAAACGTCCGCGTCCAGTGGAAACTGCCGAGAGCGACGAGGGAGAGCAGCCTGGTGGGAAGGTCATAATTAACCCAACTGATCAATAATGACCACCAGGCTGCTACAAGCAAACCTGCACCGCGCCCGCCAAGCTCAACCGTTTTTGAGCATACGATGGCGGAGCGCGGTGCAGGGTTAGGGATAGCGGCAGAGCCCTATTATGTCCCCAGAAACCACCCGAGGTGGTTTGGGGACGACAGGGGCTCTGTCGCTATCACATGGAAGGCGAGCGAAAACTCACCCCCGGCAAAGTTTTTGAGTTGTGGCCGGGGGTACGTCGTGGTCAGGTGGGGAGTGACCATCGTGGTCGGGGTATACCTCCCCCCAGTAAAGAGCCTGGGCCTGATTGAGTACAGGTCCAGGCTCCAAGAGATTGGAGATGCTGTGAGACAGCATCTCCAGGGTCCTGTCATCGTTGCCGGGGATTTTAATGCAAAGTCAGAAGTGTGGGGATCCCGGCGCGGTGACAGGAGGGGGGAGGAAACAGTGGACTGGGCCGAGGGCCTGGGTCTGCACATCCTCAATGAGGGAAATAATTCCACGTTTGTAGGGCAGCGGGGGGAGTCAATTATCGACTTAACATGGGCAACCCCTGCTGCCATGGGGAGGGTGCAGACCTGGAGGGTGGCGGACGAGATCGAAACCTTGTCGGACCATCTGATTATCGAGATGGAACTGTCCGTCACCCCCAATGGCCTGAGGCCGGTCCAAAGGAAGGAACCCCGACCTGGAAGATGGTCACTGGCCAAGCTGAACAGGGAGATCCTGGAGATCTCCCTGGAAGGCTCCACCTGGCCACGACGAAGGGAAGGGCAGGACCTTGACTCTGAGGTCATGGAGGTCATGGACATACTCGCACAGGCGTGCGACGCCTCCATGCCCAGAGTCAGGTCCTGCCCGAAACGGTCCGCCTGGTGGTGGTCCGACCACATAGCCGAGTTGAGGCGCAGGTCGGTCCACGCCAGGCGGACGTTTCGAAATGAGCGGAATAAGCGACCCCAGGACCCTGAGGCCGTCCTGGCCACCCGGATGGAATTCTGCAAAGCAGCAGTAGAACTCAGAGAGGCCATCGGGGTGGCCAGAGGAAGAGGGTGGGACGACCTCCTCCTCTCACTAGACGCTGACCCGTGGGGGCGTCCATACAGAATGGTAATGCAGAAGATGAGACCATGGACGCCCCCAAAGACGGTGACGCTTGACCCCCGGTTCTTGGAGAGGGTGATGGGAACCCTATTCCCGGTTGGGGAGGGTAACCCCATCACCCCGTACATTCCACCATCCCCCGAACAACAGGGGGAGGTACCGGGGGTCACAGAGGAGGAGGTGGCCGGGGGTGTCAAGAAGGTCAAGAACGGGAAAGCTCCCGGACCGGATGGCATCCCCGGCCGTGTCCTGACCCTGGCCTCAGGGTATTTAAATGGGAGATTCGCTACGCTCTTTTCGCGAGCCTTCAGGGAAAGGAGGTTCCCCCCAGTCTGGGGGAGGGCCAACGTGGTCCTCCTCCAAAAAGAGGGCAAACCGGAGGGCTCCCCCTCCGCGTACCGGCCCATATGTCTCCTGGACGAAGCGGGCAAATTGTTCGAGCGGATTATCGCTGCCCGCCTCCAGGAGCATATGTCCCGGGAAGGTCCCAACCTCGATGACGGTCAATATGGCTTCCGGGAGGGGAGATCCACAGTAGATGCAATCAAGCATCTGAGATCCCTCTCGGAGGCCATCGTGACGGAGGGCAGGGTGGCGGTGGCGATATCGTTGGATATCGCCAACGCGTTTAACACCCTGCCCTGGGGTAGGGTGGTGCAGGCGATGCGGAGTTACTTCCGCTTCCCACCCTACCTCGTGGCCGTCATCGAGGATTATTTCCGGGGTCGGCGTCTCACATGGACGGACGCCGACGGCAAGGTGCGCGAGAGGGGCATGAGTCGCGGGGTTCCACAGGGCTCAGTTCTGGGCCCACTACTGTGGAACCTCGGATACGACTCTGTCCTCCGGACAGCCCTCCCCCCCGGCTGCAGTATCGTCTGTTACGCAGACGATACCTTGATACTGGCCGGGGGGAACGACTGGGGGGATGCCGTGAACACGGCAAACATTGCGGTGGCAGGAGTTGTGCGTGCCATCCGCAACCTGGGCTTGGTGGTGGCTGAAAGAAAAACGGAAGCAATGTTCTTTCACCAAAAGGGAAGGAAGCCACCCCAAGCCTGGGTGCGGGTTGGCGTGGTCAGGGTTCCGCTGGAGGCCCAGATGAACTATCTGGGCCTCAAATTGGACGGCACCTGGTGCTTCAAGGAGCATGTAAATAGACTGGTCCCCCGACTAAGGGTGGTATCCGCCCGTTTGGGCAGGCTCATGCCCAACGTCGGGGGACCAGACGGGAAGGCTCGTCGCCTCCACGCAGGAATTTTGAATTCGGTGGCGCTGTATGGCGCGCCAATCTGGGCGGAAGCCCTGGCCGCCAGTCGCCCGATGCAGGCGCAATTGCGCAGAGTGCAGAGGGTGCTGGCGGTCAGGGTAGCGCGGTGCTACCGCACCGTGTCCTGCGTGGCGGCGACGGTCCTGGCGAGCATGCCCCCCCTGGAGCTCACGGCCCTGTCGTACAAGAGAGTGTACGACAGGAGGCGTGAGCTCATCCGTACAGGGGGGGGCGGTGAACCGCTCGCCAGGGCAATACGCGAAATGAGGCACCAGACTCGGCGGGTCCTCCTCGAGAGATGGCAAAGGCTCCTGGCCAACGCCAGGTACGGGAGGAGGACCGTCGAGGCCGTCCGGCCCTTCCTACAGGAGTGGGTAGGAAGGGCACGCGGAACCCTGACATTCAGGATGGCACAGGTGCTCACCGGGCATGGCTGCTTCGGTGAGTACCTGTGCCGAATTGGGAAGGAACGCACAACTTCCTGCCACCATTGTGGAAACGACCATGACTCCGCGCAACACACACTCCAGGACTGCCCCGCCTGGAGTACCGAGCGCGGAGTCATGGTCCGGGCCTTGGGCCAGGACCTCTCGCTCCCGAGGATAGTCGGGGCGATCCTCGGGAGCGAGACGAGATGGGATGCATTCTCCTCCTTCTGCGAATCGGTCATGACGCAGAAGGAGGAGGCGGAAGAGATGCGGAGAAGGGCGGAAGGCCGGGGGAGGAAAAGGAGGCGGAGAGAGAGACACCGCCAGTGGAGAGCGGGGAGGAGCAGGAGCAGGGAGGGGGATGCTGATTCGTCAGAGGAGGATGAACTGAGGAGGATGATGGGTCCACCACCTCCTCCTCCCCCCCCTCCCCCTCCTGCTCCCCCCAGGCACCAGCAGCGAGACGGGGAACCCGCAGGGGGCACGTTGCCCACGCGGGAACCGCAGAGGAGTCGGAGACGGAAGGGTGGCGGTGGTGGTTTGCGCCGCCTCACCCCTCTAATGGTGGCGGCAGCCATGCTGACCGCCCCCCCAGCAGCAGGGGTGACTGCGGCGCCACCACCGCCGCCACCCCCCGCTGTCCCTCCAAGGACAGCGACGGGAGAAGCAGGTGGCGGGTGGAGGGCGCGGCTCAGGCCTAGGCCCTACACCCGCAGACCGCCGACTCCCACAAGAAAGGGAGTCGGATGAAGATAAGGGGGGAGAGGGCATCGATGATAACACATCGAAACAAATGCCCTCCCCCCTTAATCGCAGGTCCGACAGACCAGTCGGACATGCGGGAGGGGGGTCATTAGGACCCCCCGCCCCATTCCTCCGCGGAGGTGGGGAGAGCCCGGCGGCTAGGGAGTATATCTCCCCGCAACCGCCGGGCGGGAGGGTGGGGCACCGGGCGGGGACTCCCGGTGCCCCAACCAGCCTCCCAAGGTAGGGTGGCTGGCTGATACGGTGGGTCAGTCAGCCACACAACGTGTTCATTGGCGGCGCCTCGTCTGGTCGGGAACGGTGGTTGAAGCGGGCCTCGGCCGGCTTCCCCCTTCCCGACCGAAGAGACGAGGCGTGAGGGGTGGGAAAGGGGAACGGCGGTCGAAGCGGCCCTCGGGCGGCTTCCCCCTTCCCCTGGGGGAGCGGCGGTCGAAGCGGACCCTCGGTCGGCTTCCCCCCCTCCCCCACCCCGCCCCTCAGGGACAGAAGGTGCAACATCTGGACTCGGGGCCCCGATCAGCAGTTACACGGCACCGGGGCCCCGAACCAAGTCCCTTCGCAGCGCCACCCGGGGAGGTTTTAGCCGGTAGGAGTCCGGCATAACCCTGGCCCTTCCCCGAGGGTCAGGGTA